>NW_015631204.1:662774-736253 GCF_001515625.1 Sinocyclocheilus rhinocerous | reverse complement strand
ATTAAAATATATAATAATAATTAGTTTATTAAAATTATATATATATATATATATCAAAATAAAATTAAGTATATATTTTTAATATCTAATTATAATAGTATATATTCTAGTTATTTTCATTCTATTAATTTTTTTGTATTTTAATGAATATTATATATATGCGGCAAATGGTTGAAATTAACCATCTGTTTTTCACAATGTATATTTATAATTATTAGTGCAAATACTTTTGAAGTTGTTGAATTATGTTAGTTAATTCTTACAGATTTAACAGAATGCAGCATGTTGTGTGGTCATTTTCTTTGTGTTTTAGCTGTGTGTGATGTTATTATGATCATTTTTCTGCAGGTGTCGCAGCACTAGCGTACGTCAGATCTCCATTGCCTCTGAGCCTCATCGCACGTTTTTTCTTAAGCTAGAGTGGGCTAAGGATCTTGGATCTGGTTTTGTTATACTTCTGTCCGATGGCGTGTCTGCGTGGAGTGGTGAAGGTACTAGGACATCAAATGATTCCATTTAAATGACATGAAGAGCCTTCAGAACTGCCACGTTTCAAACCACAGTTTCGTTTGTTAGTTTCAGAGGAGGATGTGTCCCGTGAAGCCCAGGAGATCGAGATGGAGCTGGAGAGGTATGTTGGTGACCTGCACCTGGCTCTGACCGGAGAGGGACCGGCAGCAGAGGGGGAATACAGCTTCCACCTGACACCTGAGAGACCCGGCCGCCCCCTGCTGCAGCTGTCTTATGAGAAGGTGCAGAACGACATCTCAGTGAGTGGCACGCCTGAGACCGCTACACAGCACTGCGTGATGTAATAGTCTCGCTGATTGACACACGCTCTCACATAGTATGCAGTCAGGGTACAAAATTAACACTCACCAGGTGCCAGATGCTAAAGTTAAAATGGAGTTTTGAGAAACTATAGCGTTACGTTGTTTAAGTCAAATTGTAAGAATGATTATCTGACCGTGATGATGTAAGTGACTTGACTGAACAACTTAGTTTAAAGTTGAAAGTTCACATCAAAAGTTTATCCTAGATTATTTTTCTCTGATGTGATGGATGGACGGGTAAAAACGGTAATATTGTGGATTGGAAAAAGGGAAACTGGCCCTTGGTAGGGGAGGAAAGTTCGTCCAAATGCATAATTTTGCATAAAAGATTCTTCATAATGTTTATTAGGTTGCTTGCTGACATTTTGTGGCCTACTGTAACATTGGTCTTGAGTGTAAAAGGGAATGAATATTGCACAATATAACCTGCAATTATGATGATGTTATTATGGTTACAAGAAACTCAAAAAAGTATAATGTATAGTTTACTGATGATAATAAAAGAAATCTTTCTTGAGCAGCAGATCAGCATATTTGAATGATTTCTGAAGCATCATGTGCCACTGAACACTGGAGAAATGATGCTAGAAATTTGCATCGCGTGAGTAAATATATTTTAAAACATAATTAAAATAAAAAGCAGTTATTTGGAAATCTGATAATATTTCACAATATTGCTGTTTTTCTGTGTTTTTGATCAAGCACAGCAGCCTTGGTGAGCAGAAGAGACTTCTTTCAAAAACATTAATA
Organism: Sinocyclocheilus rhinocerous; assembly: GCF_001515625.1. Lineage (NCBI taxonomy): Eukaryota > Metazoa > Chordata > Actinopteri > Cypriniformes > Cyprinidae > Sinocyclocheilus > Sinocyclocheilus rhinocerous. The sequence goes on along the minus strand of NW_015631204.1, from coordinate 734,670 downwards.
AAATCTTACAGACCCCAAACTTTTGGACGGTAGTGTATTCTGGGTTTAAGTGCATTGAACTACCGTTATGACTTCTACGCTTACAGAAAGCTTTTTTTTTTTTTCAGACTCCAATTGTCCTGTTCTTGACTTTTGACTGTGTTTTGGGCTCCTGTAGCTTCCCACAGACATGTCTGATTTCCCACGCTGTAGTTTATCCATTTATGCTCTTGTGTAAAGCTGTTTTGGACATTTGACGTTTCTCCACTTACTTCCTTGGCTCCATACTCTATATGCTTCAAAATCTGGACCAGTGCTCTTATGTAAGTGTTATTGTGCCTGTGCTAGGATTTAGTAAATATATGAGGTAATTAATGGACTGCTGAGACATGAGTATTCTGTTCAATATTACATAAGACCTACAATGACTTTTTAAAAAGTCATTAACCAAATTCTATTTTTAGTCATACTTTCTAAAGCGAATAAGCCCCTAATGCGAATTATTATAGGAATAGTTCACCTAAAAATTTTAATTGGCTGAAAATGTACTCACCCTCCGGCCACCCAAGATGTAGATGAGTTTTGTTTCTTTATCAGAACAGATTTAGAGAAATTGAGCATTACACCACTTGCTCACCATTAGATCCTCTGCAGTGAATGGGTGCCGTCAGAATGAAAGTCCAAACAGCTGATAAAAACATCACAGTAATCCACAAGTAATCCACACCACTCCAGTCCATCAATTAATGTCTTGTGAAATGAAAAGCTACATGTTTGTAAGAAAAAACTGATCATTAAGGTGTTTTAAACTTTAAACCTTTTTTCAAAATACCAGTCTATAATCCATAATAATGCTTTCTCCAGTGGAAAAAAAAGTCCATCTCCTGTTGTCCTCTCACATCAAAATCCACCCACATATTTGTTTAGAACTGTTTTGGACTGTTTTTGCTTGTAAACGGTGCTTGATCTGTACATATTTAGCTTCTGATTTAGACCTTTACGCTGGAGAAACCAATATTATCGATAGAGGACTCGTATTTTAGCCAGAAGCGTTGATTTAATTTAAAATGCCTTAGTGATGGATTTGTTTCATACAAACACACAGCTTTTTGCTTCACAAGTAGTTAATTAATGGACTGGAGTCGTGTGGATTATTGTGATGTTTTTATCAGCTGTTTGGACTCTCATTCTGACGGCACCCATTCACTGCAGCGGATCCATTGGTGAGCAAGTGATGTACTGCTAAATTTCTCCAAATCTGTTTCACTGAAGAAACAAACTCATCTTGGATTGCCTGAGGATGAGTACATTTCAGGTGAACTATTCCTTTAAACCTCTTTACGTACGTTAGACATGAATCGTTCCTCAAATTGTGCAGCTAGCTAGATAAGGAGAGGTTTGTGATTGTGGTTATTTTCTACATTTTAGAAGCTATAGCTCCTGAAGGGAAGTTACTTTCTAAGTAATGACAGACTGTTATTTGTTTGTGGTTTTCTTCGAGCTTCCAGTGGGGCTGGTAAGACACAGCTGCTGCGTTCTTCAGTGCATGCAACAGCTGACATTGGTGAGCAGAAGAGACTTCTTTCAAAAACATTAATAAAATCTTACAGACCCCAAACTTTTGGACGGTAGTGTATTCTGGGTTTAAGTGCATTGAACTACCGTTATGACTTCTACGCTTACAGAAAGCTTTTTTTTTTTTTCAGACTCCAATTGTCCTGTTCTTGACTTTTGACTGTGTTTTGGGCTCCTGTAGCTTCCCACAGACATGTCTGATTTCCCACGCTGTAGTTTATCCATTTATGCTCTTGTGTAAAGCTGTTTTGGACATTTGACGTTTCTCCACTTACTTCCTTGGCTCCATACTCTATATGCTTCAAAATCTGGACCAGTGCTCTTATGTAAGTGTTATTGTGCCTGTGCTAGGATTTAGTAAATATATGAGGTAATTAATGGACTGCTGAGACATGAGTATTCTGTTCAATATTACATAAGACCTACAATGACTTTTTAAAAAGTCATTAACCAAATTCTATTTTTAGTCATACTTTCTAAAGCGAATAAGCCCCTAATGCGAATTATTATAGGAATAGTTCACCTAAAAATTTTAATTGGCTGAAAATGTACTCACCCTCCGGCCACCCAAGATGTAGATGAGTTTTGTTTCTTTATCAGAACAGATTTAGAGAAATTGAGCATTACACCACTTGCTCACCATTAGATCCTCTGCAGTGAATGGGTGCCGTCAGAATGAAAGTCCAAACAGCTGATAAAAACATCACAGTAATCCACAAGTAATCCACACCACTCCAGTCCATCAATTAATGTCTTGTGAAATGAAAAGCTACATGTTTGTAAGAAAAAACTGATCATTAAGGTGTTTTAAACTTTAAACCTTTTTTCAAAATACCAGTCTATAATCCATAATAATGCTTTCTCCAGTGGAAAAAAAAGTCCATCTCCTGTTGTCCTCTCACATCAAAATCCACCCACATATTTGTTTAGAACTGTTTTGGACTGTTTTTGCTTGTAAACGGTGCTTGATCTGTACATATTTAGCTTCTGATTTAGACCTTTACGCTGGAGAAACCAATATTATCGATAGAGGACTCGTATTTTAGCCAGAAGCGTTGATTTAATTTAAAATGCCTTAGTGATGGATTTGTTTCATACAAACACACAGCTTTTTGCTTCACAAGTAGTTAATTAATGGACTGGAGTCGTGTGGATTATTGTGATGTTTTTATCAGCTGTTTGGACTCTCATTCTGACGGCACCCATTCACTGCAGCGGATCCATTGGTGAGCAAGTGATGTACTGCTAAATTTCTCCAAATCTGTTTCAATGAAGAAACAAACTCATCTTGGATTGCCTGAGGATGAGTACATTTCAGGTGAACTATTCCTTTAAACCTCTTTACGTACGTTAGACATGAATCGTTCCTCAAATTGTGCAGCTAGCTAGATAAGGAGAGGTTTGTGATTGTGGTTATTTTCTACATTTTAGAAGCTATAGCTCCTGAAGGGAAGTTACTTTCTAAGTAATGACAGACTGTTATTTGTTTGTGGTTTTCTTCGAGCTTCCAGTGGGGCTGGTAAGACACAGCTGCTGCGTTCTTCAGTGCATGCAACAGCTGACAGAAGACCCTTAAAGACTCATGCGCAAATGGTCAGGTTGAGGTTTGGGAAAGCAGGTGTTTGGCCTGCCAGGACAGCTCTGGCACAAGCGTTTGAAGACGGCACTTTCATTACAATATCCCTCTAAATACTTAGGGACACCCTGACTTCTGTTTCCTAAAGCATGTATTACTCCTCACTCATGTTGCTTACAGGTGGGCCGTCAATGTCAAAGTACAAACATGCATTTTCTTGAACAGCTGAGGTTGCATGTGATGACACAGTGGTATTCCTGCAATCTCAAAAGGATATTACAAATTTCATTAGTAATTTTGTAGAAACACTATAGGTAAATGCCAATACTGAGTCATAAAAAGGTCAAGTCATGAAAAGTAGGATTTCTGTTACTCGTTTTAAATAGTTCAGTTATAATATATTGACTTTAACAATCATAATGCAACGCTACGCTCAGACTATTTATATAAAAAAAAGCTGCAAAAATGGTTCGGTTTGTTGTGGTCATGATCATAAGTTCATTATATTATGTTATATTGTGTGATAAATTTTATGTTTAATATATTATTTATATTATATACTCATACAACTAACAATTCACATATTGTCTATATTTATATATATATATATAAAATAAACATTGATTTAAAAATATAAAAATGAATGCAAACTAAATAATATTAATTAATACTATGGTGATATAATTACTAATATGTCATATATTTAGCTATATTTATTTTTTTTAAATGTTTATTAGTGTTAAAGAATTTTACTAAACATTGCATTTTTCTATTAAATATGTATAAAAACAGGCTATACATAAATATACATAGTTATATCATTTATTATATGCATATAGTTATATACATTATAGCTATATAACTAGTAATATATTATAGTAATATATTTAGCCTGTGTAATGTATTTGTGTGCTGATATTTATAATATATAAAGATATTCTGTTTATTAGTGTTGAAGAAAGTGATTGCCTTTTTTGGTGAAAAACAGATGTGCAGTGATTCAGGTGCTTAGATGAAAGGACATTAGTTCCCATGCCCACTGCCAGGACCACATTTTCCTAACGTTGTTGGTCCTGTAGCTCACGTTGTGCCGTGATAGGGCACACGGAGGTGGCATGAGGTGAGGTTGGTAAGGAAATAAGGATCTGATTGGTTTAAATTAAACAGCCCGCACTTAAATGCTTACCATCTGTACCTCCAAGTATTTGATTTTTGTAGTTTCTCATGGTTTCTCATGCAGACGCAAGTGCCAAATCCAAAATGATATGATCCGGTTTACTCAAATAATCCAACAAACAGCAAACATGAGGGATTTAAAATTTGCCATGGTTTGGGTCTCAATGCCCCCATGTATTTGTAAATGCTGTAATTACTATCAGACCCACGTTCAGGGGAATCTTGTGGAAAAAAAACCTGCTTTTCTTTCTCTTGTTCCTTTTGCTGTTAATTGTTGAGCACTTCTCATGTGTTGGCGCTGAAACAAGTCTTTTTGTGGCACATGTGGAAGCGTTCCTGGCAGCGCGTGGAAGATCACAGCTGTAAACTAGCTTGACACTGATGCTCTGCATCCCAGAGCTGGGCTACACAAACTCCTATCCAACACATGTGGATGTGTTTAAACTGAGCCGTCATCAAGTTAACCGTTCTCTTCAGAGTGACACTGTTGAGACTTAGAAATATTGTTAGTGTATACATGTTATGTTTGATTGTTTTGTAAGTTAGCTATGTGTATAAATGTAAAAATTTACTTTTACCTATATATATATATATATAGTGTAGAGTGGGGGAAAACGGCCCCCTTAAGGACTGTGTGTTTTAAAAAGTTATCATGGTTTTAGTGACAATGACATAAATTATAAACAATGTATGAAAAATGTCCAGAGTTTTCATGTTATTAGATTTTTAACAAAAATTTTATTTGTACCAAGGGGGCGTTGTAAAATGCCCCCCAGTCTGACAAAGCAATTTGCTGTAAACATTTATAGCAAAATCAGAGTACAGACAGTTTTTGCTTAAAATTAAAAATAATATAATCAATAATTATGAATTACAGAATTATAGCCTATTTGAAACATTTTGTTAGCTGATGCTAACTGGCTAGCTAAGTAGCTACCTGATGCTAACTTGAGGTAATATTTATATGTAAAATCCAAATATTTTTATTCAACTGGTTAGAATATATTTGATGGAAAAACAAAGGATTTGATATTCAGAACAGAATAACTACAGTAATTGCTCATTGCCCACTGGGGGCGTTTTACCCCACAGACTATGCTTGAAAAAACAATTATGCCATTCTGAAAATATAATTATATTTTTAACAAATAACACGTACTCCCTATCTACAGGCCCTACTGTTCTCATATCATATATAACTGTGATGTTCTACAAAACAACGAGCTTTAAAACACTTTTTTTCTTACTGCTGAAAATGAGATCATTTACTGTGAAATCCGTTTTCTCTCCGGTACATCACCAATAAGCTTCATGGTGAAAACTTCTACATCACTCTCGTCAACATAGTCCATAGTTACAATAAAAATGTATATAATGACTTTATCTTGTGGTTATTTTGGGAAAAACAGTAGGGGGCGTTTTCCCCCACTCTAACCTATATATAAAATTACATTTGCAAAAGATAGAAAACACAATTATTCCATAAAATATTAAATTACGTTTGTGTATAATATTGATATATTAATATATATATAATGCTATTGTGCATTAAATAGATATGCAATATGAAATTTCCTGCTATATGTCTTTCAGAAATCTCTTTCAGTTTTTTTTTTCTGATTTTGCAAAGCTGTTTTTGTTCATAATAGTAGTTTAGCTGTGATGCACGTTTTCATAGTCACGTGACTTTTATGTGGTCAGACACTGAAGAAGTCCTAGGAAACTTTGGGAGGTCCGGCGCTCTGTGTGTGGTTTAGTGCGTTTGTGGCACCTAGAAAACGACCGTTCCCACAGGGACAAACGGAGATCGGTTCCCAGCGTCCTCGCTGGGATATGATGGCATCTGCTCTGGGTTCTGCCGGCCACTTGACTGATTGCAGAGATGAAACTGTCTAATACTTTCCAGACCAGCCAGCCATGTACAGAAACAATGCTGGCTCTGTCGAGAGGTCATTCTTAGTCACTCTTTTGGGGGAACGTTTTGTTTCCTTAACTCCGCTGGATTATGGTTGTGTTTGGTGTGTTTACCTCACGTCCGTCATCAAATCCATCAGTATTCCACATTTAAAGAGGCTGTGTTCTGCTTTGCCTCTTCTTTTTTTTAGCCTTTTCTCCCCCAAAGTCTACTAGTCAATGTTTCAAAAACTGTCATAATTTACTTTTGCATGGGTCTTTTGCTGAACTCATCCTCAGGCCATCCAAGACGGAGATGCGTTTGTGTCTTCATTAGAATAGATTTGGAGAAATTCAGCATTACATCACCAATGTATCCTCTTTTGTGAATGGGTGCCGTCAGAATGAGAGTCCAAACAGCTGATAAAAACATCACAATAATCCACAAGCAATTCACACCAATCAAATCCATTGTTAAGATGTATTTAACATCAAACCGTTTCTTCCAGCTAAAATACAAGTCTTCTATCCATAATGTTACTTTTTCTAGTGAAAAATTTGTCTTGTCTGAATCAGGAGAGAAATCTGCACTGACCTTAATTGAGCGACTAGAGTAGTGTGGATTATTGTGATGTTTTTATCAGCTGTTCTGACGGCCCCCATTCACTACAGAGCATCCATTGGTGAGCAAGTGATGTAATGCTAAATTTCTCCAAATCTGTTCTGATGAAGAAACAAACTCATCTACACATTGGGTGGCTTGAGGTGAGTAAATGTTAAGCAAATTTTCAGTTTTGGGTGAACTTGGATGAACCTTTAAGGCTTAAGTAAATAAGCTTCTTTTGAAGAAATGGAAAAATGCTTTAAAAAAATCTTTTAATAATCAGTAATATATATCAAAATATCTTTATTTGAAGATGTGATTGTATTTAGGCCCTCAAAAAGTATCTCTCTTGACTTCAGCTCTAATGTTTGGCTTGCCTTCTCATGTATCATTGAGTTAGACAAGTTCAAATGATGATTTTGTGTGACTCATGAACAACTGTTTGTTTTTTTAAGCATAAAGACACTGGTCTTCGTCATAAGAGTTTTAATAGCAATTCAACCTGTGTCTGTCTCCTCAATTTGGCTTCCCACTGTGGGATGAATGGGCTGCGTCCAGGTTCACTACACAGACCTGTCTAAATAAGCATTCTGAGACATGGAAGTTCTGAGCTCATCATGTAAAGGACTCGGTGTGAGTGTTGCTCGATGGTACGTCACATTCTGGCTGGAAAAGGTTCTATGTTGAATCTCTGGTTAAGGATTTGTAAATGTGACAGTTGCATCAGAGCTGGCTCTTTCGTTCTGTGTGGAATGAAAAACTGAAGAGGTATGATATGGACCAAAATTAAAAATCAGTCATCCTTTATTCACTTCATCGATCTCTTTTCCAAATCCATTTGAATTTCCTCTGTGGAACACAGAAAGAAGATGCAGCTGGCAAGCTCCAAAAAAAGAAGTACTTTGGATAATTGTGACCCTGGACCACAAAACCAGTCATAAGGGTCAATTTTTCGAAATTGAGATTTATACACCATCTGAAAGTTGAATAAATAAGCTTTCCATTGATGTATGGTTTGTTAGGATAGGACAGTATTTGGCCGAGATACAACTATTTGAAAATATGGAATCTGAGGGTGCAAAAAAATCTAAAGATTGAGAAAATCACCTTTAAAGCTGTCCAAATGAAGTCCTTAGCAATGCATATTACTAATGAAGTTTTGATATATTTACGGTAGGAAATTTGCAAAATATCTTCATGGAACATGATCTTTACTTAATATCCTAACGATTTTTGGCATAAAAGAAAAATCGATAATTTTGACCCATACAATGTTTTTTTGGCTGTTGCTAAAAATATATCCCAGCGACTTAAGACTGGTTTTGTGGTCCAGGGTCACAATTTATTTGCTGTAGTGTGAAGCAATATGATATTAGTCATTTTTATAATTTGTTTTTTTGATTATTTCTCTTTTACAGTTTTTTATTATTCCCAATTTTTATATATACATATACCATGTAAATGTCTGTTTTATCGGTTCTAAAATGTTTCTTGGGATTGAAATCAGGTCTGATTTCTGAGTGAATTTGTTTGTTGAGTTGATTCTTTTCAATGACTGAATGATTTATTTGCATGATTCAATGATTCAAAACACCATACTATTCATTTGAACTACTTCTATGTTGTATTCTAAAAGACTTAAAGCAGTATTGGTAGCTTTAAGTATAAAACTAACCAAAACATTAAACGAGAGTTGTTGCTACAACATAAGCGAATGTTAGGAAATAACAATAGAAGTGTAATTTTTAGTCTGTTCTTCACACAGCATTTGTTTGAATTCAGGAGACTTGGAAAATAGTGCGCAGATGGAATGGACTACTTTTACAATAGTTTTATGCTTCCTTTTTAGCCCCCTTTTTTGAGCTTGACAGCTTCATCTCCGTTCCCTAAAGAGCATGCTAAACTTCTCTTTTAGTGCTATATTACTACATACATTACCAGAGTCGTTCACAACAAAGTCATAAGGATTCGCTTTCTTGTTCCCACTCACTGTCTTTTGCTTACAGCCGTCAAGAAGACTCGGTAGGTTGACGGCACGAACTTCATTGTGTTCTGTTATCTTCAGTGCTCTTCAGTGCAGTCGTTCTTATCATTCACAGACTGGCACACACTACACAGTCCCTTGTGTGTCCTGTCAGAGTTCATCTATTTGAGGATCAGAGATTCGCTGTCGCCCGCTGGCTCCCATCACAGCGGTTGGCTTGTCTTATCAGTACAAGAGTCCAGGCTAAATGTTGGTGTGTTTGTCCAGGTGCTAGACAGATTTGGGCAGTGAAACCCTGAGGTGTGAATTCACTAAACATTTTTTCAGTTTTTTTGCAGATAAAAAAAGCATTGTATTCATGAACTTCCCTCGTTTTACTTTAACCAGGTTCTGTCTGTGCTGGATTAGCACTGTGCTTTTTGTGCTGCAAATGTGTATCCAGTCTATGTAAATTAGGCTTATTATAGATCTGTATTTATAATATTTCATAATGTATATATATAATTATTTATTTATCTATTTTTATATTTTTTAAATATCTTTCTGTCCAATCACTGTCTAGATATAAATTAACTGCAGGGGTGTGAAGTAACGAATTACAAATACTTACGTTACAGTAATTAAGTAGTTTTTTATCAGTAATTGTACTTTTTTGAGTAGTTTAAAAATTGTGTATTTTTACTTTTACTTGAGTACATTTTAAGTGATGTATCGGTACTTTTACTCCGCTATTTTCCTTCGTTTGTGGTCGTTACATGCTTATTTTAATTTTATTTTTATCCATCAACGTGATTGGATAGAGAGTAATAGGTCTCGCGACTTTCGTCAAATCAAATTGTGCATAGAAAACTTGAACCGCCAACTGTTTATCATGGCTGCTGGTAAATTTTGGATTTCTGCTTACTAAATGATTTGTATATATGCTTGCCTATCTACACGGCCTGAAATCTGGTGTGAGGTTGCGGGTATTGCATACAGTGTTAACTCCCGCGAGTGCCACATTTGATAAATTGCCACTCACTTATAAGACGAGGCTAAATGTTGGTGTGTTTGTCCAGGTGCTAGACAGATTTGGGCAGTGAAACCCTGAGGTGTGAATTCACTAAACATTTTTTCAGTTTTTTTGCAGATAAAAAAAGCATTGTATTCATGAACTTCGTTTGTTTTACTTTAACCAGGTTCTGTCTGTGCTGGATTAGCACTGTGCTTTTTGTGCTGCAAATGTGTATCCAGTCTATGTAAATTAGGCTTATTATAGATCTGTATTTATAATATTTCATAATGTATATATATAATTATTTATTTATCTATTTTTATATTTTTTAAATATCATTTTTATTCATTTATTTTATTCATTTGTTTTATAATTTTTTTATTTTATTCATTTCATTATTTTTTTTATGTATTATTAATTTATTTATATTTTTATTATTTACTTATTAATTCATGAGATTCGCTGTCGCCCGCTGGCTCCCATCACAGCGGTTGGCTTGTCTTATCAGTACAAGAGTCCAGGCTAAATGTTGGTGTGTTTGTCCAGGTGCTAGACAGATTTGGGCAGTGAAACCCTGAGGTGTGAATTCACTAAACATTTTTTCAGTTTTTTTGCAGATAAAAAAAGCATTGTATTCATGAACTTCCCTCGTTTTACTTTAACCAGGTTCTGTCTGTGCTGGATTAGCACTGTGCTTTTTGTGCTGCAAATGTGTATCCAGTCTATGTAAATTAGGCTTATTATAGATCTGTATTTATAATATTTCATAATGTATATATATAATTATTTATTTATCTATTTTTATATTTTTTAAATATCATTTTTATTCATTTATTTTATTCATTTGTTTTATAATTTTTTTATTTTATTCATTTCATTATTTTTTTTATGTATTATTAATTTTTTTATATTTTTATTATTTACTTATTAATTCATGTATTTAATATAATTATATATACTTATATAATTAAATAGAATTAATGAATTTATAATTATAATTTATATATATAAAATAATGTATTTATATAATTTATATGTATATAATATGTTATTTTTACAATATGTTAATTTAAATGTATACGTATTTTTGTTATAAATTACAGAAAATTAATTAATTATTAAATAATAGTAATTATCAAATAAATACTATTAAATAATAGTAATTATTTTGGCATATTATCACAAACAAACACGTGAAAGGTATGGCATGAATTTGCCATCCTTTTAGAACAATGTGCATTTATGTTAAAATTGTAACATAAATTATCAAGTTTAGTTATTTTTATTTTTTTATTGCAAAACGCTAAAACTGGCACCTTTTTGGAGAGAAAAGTTTTATTTAACCCATATCATGGTGTGTGATGCTGAACTATGTGTTTCTAATGGTGTTTGTATTTGCACTGTTCTAAACATTTAATATTTTATGTGCAACAACAGCATATGCTGTCTCAGTGGCCTTACACATGATTTTAAATCTATTTTTTCAAACTTTATGATTTAAATGGGGATGATTGTACTGAGAATAACTTTCATCTTTTCTTCAACTGAATACTGTTTCCGTGCTGTTTTGATGTATTTTAAAGAGTTGGCAGTCAAAATTAAAACTGCTGGATGAAAGATATTCTTCATTCTTTATGACAAACACTATAATGTGAATTACAGAATGTACAACGTTTTTAAAATCTATAAATTGCGGTGTACAGCGTTTATTATGAGGGGGTAGAATCCACAGCTCAGTACTCACTACTCAATACTCATACTCAATATTTTAGTACTTTTAAATAGGCTACTCTTTTACTCTTACTCAAGTAGTTTTTTGGACAAGTACTTTTACTCTACTCACACTACATTTTTTGGAAGGTAATGGTACTTTTACTTGAGTATATATTTTCAGTACTCTTTCCACCACTGCTATCCTGGTAAAGTCATTGACATTTCAGTTTTGATTTGTCCTAAAATATTTCTTTGGCTTGATATTAGGTCTGATTAAATTTGTTCTGTTGAGTATTTTCAATGAATCAGTCAAACAGTTTCACACATCAGTCTGAATGATTCGTTACCAAATTCCTCTAAATCTAAACAAATTTAAATATTTTTGGTCGGTAAAGATTGACAGAATTTTTTGATGGAAAAGTAATGGAAATTATTTGGTCAAAAATAGTGAGAACGTCTGGATCTCAGTGGTGGAGTGATGTGATCCAACTCCAGTACATTACACCACATCCCTGCTCCACAACCATAAACTCAGAAACCAACAAATAAATCTCACCGTCTGTAGGCGAAGTTCATTCTTAGCCAATCTCCCTTGTGTCTCCAGCCAGGATGCTAATGCTAATAGCTGATGGGCAGGTGTCTCCTCCAGGTGCCAGGTTGCACGAGGTCTTCTATTATTAATCTTGTTCTCTCTTTATTTGTCAGTTCAGGCTCGGCGTGGTGGATCTGCAGGCGGTGCCTGAGCCCACTGAAGTCATAAGGGAGCTCATTAGTCATGGCCTGGAGCAGAGCGCACGTCTACAGGCCAAAAACCAGCACCTGCTTGAGGAGAACCAGAAGCTGAGAAGAGAACAGGAACACATCACTAAAGAGTAGGTCCACACCAGATCAATACTGCCCAACTCCCACAGAACTGTAAAAATGGATGTTTGGAATAAATAAAATAATTTGCAGAACAGAGCTGTTCACTAAAGACATCAATTTGTAAGCTAACCTGGAAGGCTAATTCAACACGGGTCCCCTCAGGAACCTCTAATGGGTTTTTTTAGAATAGCGCTTTATGATTTATGACCAAGTTAAGCTTAGTGGTTAGCATTACTCAAAGACTTTTTGTTCTGAAAACATTACATTACTCAAAGTCATCCCTTAAATGTAAAATTCAAAACTGCTGTGTGCTTTCAAATTAAATGTAAAATTAAAATCCTTAATACTGAAAAAAAAATCATTCATTATACTTATTTCTTTATTACTCAAGTAGTTTTCTGGACAAGTACTTTTACTCTACTCACACTACATTTTTTGGAAGGTAATGGTACTTTTACTTGAGTATATATTTTCAGTACTCTTTCCACCACTGCTATCCTGGTAAAGTCATTGACATTTCAGTTTTGATTTGTCCTAAAATATTCCTTTGGCTTGATATTAGGTCTGATTAAATTTGTTCTGTTGAGTATTTTCAATGAATCAGTCAAACAGTTTCACACATCAGTCTGAATGATTCGTTACCAAATTCCTCTAAATCTAAACAAATTTAAATATTTTTGTTCAGTAAAGATTGACAGAATTTTTTAATGGAAAAGAAATGGAAATTATTTGGTCAAAAATAGTGAGAATGTCTGGATCTCAGTGGTGGAGTGATGTGATACAGCTCCAGACCAGTACATTACACCATATCCATATAATCGTTAGTTATACACCATATAAACGTTAGTTTTATATATATATTTATATTCTTTCCACCACTGCTATCCTGGTAAAGTCATTGACATTTCAGTTTTGATTTGTCCTAAAATATTCCTTTGGCTTGATATTAGGTCTGATTAAATTTGTTCTGTTGAGTATTTTCAATGAATCAGTCAAACAGTTTCACACATCAGTCTGAATGATTCGTTACCAAATTCCTCTAAATCTAAACAAATTTAAATATTTTTGTTCAGTAAAGATTGACAGAATTTTTTAATGGAAAAGAAATGGAAATTATTTGGTCAAAAATAGTGAGAATGTCTGGATCTCAGTGGTGGAGTGATGTGATACAGCTCCAGACCAGTACATTACACCATATCCATATAATCATTAGTTATACACCATATAAACGTTAGTTTTATATATATATTTATATAAATATATATATTATATTTAAAACTAAATTATGATATTTTTGATGTTTGAAAATGCTTAGAAGTGAACTACAACATGAAAAATAAGTCTACAAATGTGGGGAATATGCTTTTGATTTGTTTCTTTGTTCCTGGGAATGTTCACAAGGTTTTTTGTGTAATGCCAAAACTGATTTCAAACAAAATAGCGTGATTACGCAAGCCTTTCACCTGTTCATGATTACAACTTCCTCTTGGATTACCCTCTCCCCTCCTTATCATCTCCCATGATTCAGAATGAAAGAGCGTCTTGGCTGCTTTTTTTTAACGGTTACTAAGGAACTCCAGATACACAAGATGTTTTTAGTTTGTGTTTGCTGTGATACTCAAGGGGGAACTGTAGATATGCATACGCACTTCAGTATTTTTTGCTGTGTATATGGCTGATTTAGAGCACATGACGCATTCAGGAGGAAAGTGACAAGGGAATCCCAGCCAACTTGACAAGAAGCTCCTCTTTACTTTCTTTTCTTGTGCTTCAATCTTTCCTTTGTGAGAAACCGCAGCAGTGACATCATCAGCCAGACTGTGCCGCCACACTTTCTAACATCTTCCAAAACCAGAATTATGGGGAATTTGTAATGCTACTCAACACTGACGGCTCTTTATTAGCTTGTGTGTGTGTATTTCGCAAACAACTACCACAGGTGCACGGTTCAATACGCTCTTAAGGTTTTCCATGTTAAGTAATTGAGTGTTTATCCACTTATAAAACCACAAACACTCTCATAACTAAACATTTCCACTCTTGTCAACCCGATCGGATGTCCAGGGAGAGTGGGCCGCATGAGTGTTTGGGTGGGTCTCATTGGTCTTCACCCTCTCCACAGGATGGAGAGGTACGTCCAGGGGAAGGAGACGTTGGAGAGAGACCTGTACAGCCGATTTGTGCTGGTCCTAAATGGGAAGAAAGCCAAACTCAGAGCCCTGCAGAAAAGAGTCAAAGAGCTGGAGGAATCTATTGAAAAGAGGTAAAGATGTGTGCGGCATTGCATCATGATACATCCTCACATGATCGTAAGCATTTTTCAGTTCAACATTTCCCGTCTCCTGTTAGGTAATCCCCTGATGATGTTACGTTCATGATTAGCACTTCTAGTTTTGTGTTGAGCACATTTTCCTGTCTACACTTCTTTTTTTGTGGGAAAACAAAACTTAAAACGACAGCAACAAGCTCTGTTCTAGTGGACAACTGTGGCATGATGGAAAACTTAACTTAAAACGTTTAGATGCGAACCCAAGAAAGTTCAGTGCCCTTGATTAACACACTTAAAGGAGTCTTATGTCTGTGCCACTTATGACACCCGAATGAGTTGCAAAAATAATGATTGATTTCAAACAGTCCAACAAATATATCTGTGTATCTATATGTACATTATTATTTAAAAGTTGATGATTTGTAACATATTGTAATGTTTTTGAAAAAAGTCTCTTCTGCTCACCAAGGCAGCATTTATTTGATCAAAAATACATTAAAAACATTTATTTTGTGAAATATTATTACAATTCAAAATAACTGTTTTCTTTTTGAATATATGTTCAAATGTAATTTATTGCTGTGATGCAAAGCTGAATTTTCAGCATCATTACTCCAGTCTTCAGTGTCGCGTGATCCTTCAGAAATCATTCTAATGTGCTGATTTGCTGCTCAAGAAACATTTGTTATTAGCAATGTTGAAAACAGTTGTGCTGCTTAATATTTTTGTAGAGAATGCAATACATATTTTTCCCCAGGATTTTTTGACGAATGAAGTTAAAAAGAACAGCATCTATTTGAAATGGATCTTCTGTAACATTCTAAATGTCTTTACTGTCACTTTCAAACAATTTAATGCATAATGGTGAAATAAAAATACTGATTTAAAAAAAATAAAAATAAAATCTTAACTGACCCAAAACATTTGAATGGTAGTTCAAAAAAAAAAAAACCCTGAGGATGAAAGGAAGGAAAACAGTTTTTGAATGAAAGAGAAACTTTCAAATGTTTGTGCATTCTCTTACTTTTGTTTAGAACGTGAATCAGTCATTTCTAGAAATGAGTCTGCAATATGTTTTCTTATATGCCTTGATGTACCTACTGTATTCTCTTGAAAGGAAAAGGGCAGACAGTGAAGAGCACAAGGCGATGGAGACTGCGGCAGGTAAGAGTCCTGGAGAGAGTGATTATGGAGGCAGTACAGAAGATGAACAGGAGACTGAACCCAGACAGCCTCCTACACAAGGTTATTCTTCTAACTTAAAATTTAAATTCTGTTATTATGTCCTTCCAAACCTGTATTCCAAACTTTTTTTTCCAATGCCTCTGCTAAAAAAAATATAAAATAAAGCATATACTGTAGTTAAGGTTGTCTTTTTCAGGTTGCCATTTTTCTCCTACTCCTTTAAAGTTTCCAGAGAGCCACAATTTCAGATGCAAGTACCTCAAACTTTTTTTTTTTATGCAAATTACTGCTGAAACTTTCTCAGCCTACTTTTAACAAAGTCTGTGATTTAGTTTGTGTGGATTTGTGGAAATTCTCATTCTTCAGCTCGCTGTATATTCGGAGTTGATTTGTTCTCAAGGCTCTGTAATATTGTGCTCATTGGGCATAGTTACATATTTACAAAGTTTGAAGTCAAACTTGATGAGCCCACAACTGAATTTGTGCCTAGAACATCAAACGAAACTCATATTTTAATATAGCTTAGCAATGTGTTGCGAATTTAGTGGAATTTCTTCCCTGAAAGCAGCACGATGCTGATTTGATCTACAGTGACCCTGGCAAGCGCATGAAAGCTCAAGATCTTGATGTAGGGCCAGACAGAATGACAGGATGTACCATGCAATTATAGAAATCGACAAAGAAACATGGAATAATTCACTAGGTCTACATCTCTGATTGGTGCATTAATGTGGAATCCAACTTTTAGAGTTGTGTGTATCAAATATTTAACCATTTACGATTTGTATATTGGGTTTTATGATGTTGTTCGTATAATATTGAAAGTCTTTTGTGTTTATCTTGTGTTATACAATGTGAAGCAGCTGTTATCAGTTTTATTCATTTATAAATGACCTTATCTTCGGTTTGCATGAGCATCAGGAATTACGTTTTCTATTAAGGGGCAATATTTGCACAAGGGGCATTTTTTAGCTTTGTAGGGGCAGTTTTTACCTCATTTAATATCTGTGTTGTCCTTTATGTCAGATACTTAAGTTTAAGCAGATACTTGCATTTATTTAGGGGCATTTTTTGCCCCTTCATCTTAAATTTGAGACTTTTCCGATTCTGGTTTGCATCCATCAGATGATTTATTTTTCATTTGTAAAGTATCTAATTCACTGGATTATCCATAATAGGTATTGCTGCATGGTTAATTAACTGTTTTTTAAAATAGCTATGCTGCATTACATAACATTACTTATATTGCAGTATTTCTACCATTAGACCACAAATAAACTGCACAGAACAGTGAAGACTTGTAATTGCATTGCGTCAATGAGAGCGCTGACATCACTGTAGGTATTTGCTCTCTTGTCCAAAGCATGACCACGCTAATGTCTTTTTCCCTGCTGAGAACCGCTGTGTCGTCCAGCATATTAAACCTTTGAGCCAGAACTGAGACGGCCTACAGGTAGTTCATTCCCTCAGATTTTCCCAGCGTCGTCCGTCATTGTTAATGACGTCATCTCCTAGACGAGTTGTTCCTTGGCAACACCGTCTGCTTTTGGTCGATTTCGACATCGGGCTACTCTAAGGCCGTATTTGGGGGCTCCGTCAGGCTGTTGAGTCAGAGTTTTGAGGCCCAAAAAGGGAAATGAGGTGGAGTCACACATGATTTAGTCTGCGGGTTGCTCAATTTCTCTGTTTTTCCCCTTGTGTAAACCCTGTGGAGTAAAAGTGAAAAGCACTATAAGAAACCCCCTTCCACGGCCGTGTGACCCTGTAAATGTATGAATTGTAATGTATGGTTGCTAGGTGTGTGTCACTTTGGCATAGTTCCTCATTGTCCTTTTCTTTCCTTCCTTAAAGCGTGATTCAGTGGTTTATGTTTCAGAGTGTGTGCATGGTTATGTTTTTGTGTTTAAAGAGTATGAGTTGTAGCTTTAGTCTTTTTAATCTTAACTATAAAGTTTACCATGAGGGTGCAGTACATGAAGGATAATTGAAAGAGTCTTTAATGTGGTTAGGATGTTTGCTGCATCAACTAACGTGAGTCAAACCCACCCAGTTTCATAGCTATATCTGTCCTGTGTAAATTAAACTGTAAACAACTGCCAGAAACAATCACGGAAATGTGTCTGGCAATGCAATAGTACTTTAAAGGACAAGTACTACTGGATTCTTGAACAGTCTCCCACTGTGCTACAATGACATATCACATGAGACAGATGTGCTCCTGCTGGGCTTTATTGCAGTCCCACTGCATGTACATCATTTAATGTTGATGCTCAACATACTTTTAATGTGTTTGTGATGTTGATTGTGTTAGCGGAGTCATATCTTGGCCAGCTGCCTGAACGCTGGCTGTGAGAACCTCCATTAATCCTGTTCAGAGCCATTATATATGCAAACAATCACAAATAATAACATTCACAGATAATAACTCATCTTGACTGAAATCATGAAATTGGCAACAGATGGCTATGTAGCTCAATAACTGATCAGGTTGGCTGAATGTTTCTGCTTAAATTAAATGCGTTAATCTCATCTAAATTATTGGAAGAATAATTTAGATAATGATTATTGTTGTTTTTTTTGTCAAAGTTTTTAATGCACATGCTGTTAATAAAATTAAGATAATAACAATGCACTAACAAGGAGAATAGAAATATAGAAAGTATGTATTTAAATAATTGTTGTTGTTGTTGTTATTTAAATACGTGTATGAAATAAAAATAATAATACATATTATTATGTAATATTATTGATAATGAAATATATTAATATTTGTTATGTTCAGGATGGATCTGCCTGAGATTATGTAAATTAAATTATTTCCAAAAAAAGTTAATTTGTTTAATGTTTGGTCTGTTTGATGCACATTATTTCTGCACATTATAATGTTAAAATATTATGTTTATAGATTATAATTATATATTTTATTACATGTTCTGCTAAATTCATTAAAAATATTTACATTTACAATGAATTATACCATTTCTGATTAAAAATTAAGTAAAATTCATGAATATGGCATAATGAAATACTGACTAAATGTTAAGTACATTTTCTTTGCAAATATGAACATTGGATGAACTTGAACTTTTCCATGTTTTGTCTAACAGAGATGCCAGAAAGCAACCCGATGGACGACAGCTTAAATGACATCCCAGATGTGGCGCCCTGTCGAAAACGCCGCCATCGACATCTCCAACAGCTGGAGACTCAAACCAAACGAGCAGCGCTGGACCAGCGACAGAGATCCAGGTATCATCTCTCACATCCTTACACACATCCTCCATCCATCTAATTACACGTTTTATTGCGGTCGATCGGTTCGTAACAAACTCAAACTCCTGGAGGCCTGTTATGTAATGTTGCATATGATACCCATAAACCCCTGCGACTGCAGCCATAAAAATGTCAGTGATTATTCCAGTTGTCTTATTCTCTGGTGTCCATTTTATGCAACCTTGGATGCTGCTTTCTCTCCGCGCCTGCAGCCAGTCAAGCAGACAGAAGCGGCTTTCCCAGAACCCTCTTCCGTTGTACGGAAACCATTGGTCGTTTGCCAGCACCTTGTATTTTTCCAGAGGAGGCCCCCCTGGGTGCTTCTCTCTCCAGCTCATTTTTACTTATTAATAGGAGAATGTGTGTAATTTCATCTCCTCCTTTGCCAGTACCTCAGTTGCCTCTGTAATTGTACAATAAAAATCCCATGAATGGTTTAGATTTGCGTTGAGCAACTTCTTCAGACTTGATGGCACCTGAGGGACACCGATCCTGAGAAAACCTGTTGCGTTTATCTTAAAATAGTCACACTGTTTTGGAGATTATTTGGCGTTAGTTATTATTTTTAAGTTATTATTCCTAGGTGATTCTTTCAGGGTTTCCCACAGTTCTCTCTGTCTGTCTCTCTGTCTATCTATCTGTCCATCCGTCCATCCGCCTATCCGTCTATCCGTCTATCTGTCTATCTATCTATCTATCTATCTATCTATCTATCTGTCTATCTGTCTGTCTGTCTGTCTGTCTGTCTGTCTATCTATCTATCTATCTGTCTATCTGTCTGTCTGTCTGTCTGTCTGTCTATCTATCTATCTATCTATCTATCTATCTATCTATCTCTGTCATTCAGTCTATCGTTCTGTCATTCTATCTATCATTCTGTTTATCTTTTGTCTGTCTATCAATTAATTTATTTTTATTTATTTTGTTTTTTGTATTTTTTTTCCCAGTCCTGGTAAAGTCACATTAATAAAATCTTAAAGATCATTGAAATTTCTGTAGTATTTCTATAGTCAACAAGCCTTATGATGAGTATTTCTTTTGCTAAAAATGATTGTGAAAATCATGGAAAAGTCATGCAGTTTAACTGATCAGAAAATGTTTCCTGCATCACTTTTATATAGCTGAATTTTATGAAAATATATTCAAACAGTGATAAATATGTATCAATATAATTTGATATCTTACTGTAAAATATTGATAAAATAAATAGCTGATGAAACACGAAATAATTTCGCCCAATGTTTGTGTATGTTATGGATTTGCGTTTATTTGAGTACTGAGTTGTTAGCTTAACAACATGCCAATGTCTAGACTACTGTGATCAACTACAAGCACTAGATGAATGTCTTACACGCTTTACATGAGGAGTGCGGTATGTGTGACTCGATTGATCGATTAACAGACTCGTTACACCTTTCAAATCAGCTCTGTTGGGATGTTGCCTTAGAAGGCAGCTGCCAAAGTAGACAGTAGGTAGAAAGGCAGCTCACTAGCATTTGGAACAGAGCCCGTGTTTTTTGGGTTGGCAGACATATTCTATAAGAAAGTTTCTCAAGTTGGCAGACATTTCAGACGCTTTGGCTTCATATTGTATTGACGTTATGCTGGGCTATGCAGAGATTAACGTTTAATGAGGGTCTTTTAAAACTTGGTAAAAACAAGAGTGTTTGTGTGACTCTGCAGGCAGAGTAAATGTTTAAACTGATTCTGTTTAAAAGTGTTTCTAGCCTCCCAGTGTCAGCGGCTGCTTCCCGTATCAGCAGACACTCAAAGCGGTGACGTTCGCAGGCCCCGGTGGTCTATGACAGAATGGTGCCTCTACGCCAGATGGTTTGTGCGTGTGTTCAGGTGTTGAGGGAGACTGAGAGTTTGCATTGGACTTCTTCTCTCGTTCTGCAGGGTCTGTCACCGCAGTAAGACTTTCCAAACTTTAATAGACTGCCATGGCATAGAGATCTGGCTGTAACTTGTTTAGAGAATAATATCACATAAGCCACTTCGTATCTCACGAGTGGAGAAATCCAGCTGGAGGATTCTCATTCTGTTCCTGGAATGAGGTTTTTAACAGCTGCATGGCTTTGAATGCCTCGGCTAATTACGCATAATTTTGTGCCTCAGAGAGAGCTGGAACGTGACACAAATTAGTGGCGGTGTATCATGAATGAGTTTCTTTTATGTGGCAGACGGAGTTATAGGAACAGTTCACCCCAAAATTCTGTCATCCGGTACTCGTTGTCTTGATGACTTTCTTTCTTCATGCAAAAGCAGATGTTTTGAAAAATCTTAATGCTGGTTTCCAAAAAATGAAAAGGATAGGGAATGAGACTGTCAAGCTCCAAAAATGGCAAATAAATAAATGGAAAATGAAAAGCAATACTTTTTGTTTAATTTAATACATTTTTGCATTGCTTCACAAAACTTGCCACACAAAATATTACTTTATGCGACTACACAAATTATTTTTATGGTGCTTTTTCCCCTTTTTGGAGCTTGACTGTCTACTTTCATACAGGTTTACATTAATTCTAACACAATAAAATCAGTAATACTGTGAACTATTTGACAATTCAAAGTAACTGTTTTCTATTTCAATATATTTTAAAATGTAATTTATTTCTGTGATGCAAATCTGAATTTTCAGCATCATTACTCCAGTCTTCAGTGTCATGCTTCATATTTTTATGGAAACAGTGATTTTTCAGTATTTTTTTTACTGAATAGAAAGTTGAAAAGACCAGCATTTATTTGAAATAGATTTGTAACATTATAATTGTCTTTACTGTCACTTTTGAGCAATGTAATGCATCCTTACTGAATAAAAGTACTAATTTCTTTAACAAAAATAAATCTTACAGACCCCAAACTTCAAGTAAATATCAAAGTAAGTTCACTAATGAGTGAACATTATGAAAACAGTCATTGTTCAGACCTCTAACACCTTCCATGCCAATGTCTCTATCGCTCTGCCAACATCTCTAGAGTAATCAAAAAGCAAATGGGCTTTTATTATCTGTTTAAAGGCCATGTATGGATATCGAGAAATTTGCCAGTAGCAGCTTCCCAGCAGGCAAAGTACAGTCATTGGATAAAGACAAGAATCAGTGCCACCGTTTCCCCCCCGCCTTTTCTCACAAACAAATCTCACAATCACTGCTCTCTACAGATGGTGAGACTCTGTGCCATGACATCTGCTCTAATAAAGCCCATTTTTAAAAGCATTTCTCCTCTAAAGGCTGAAAAGAATCACCCAGCAGACATCATTTGTTTATTCAGCTACAGGACCGCTTGTGGTGCACGTCCTCAACTCTCTCGACACATGTTCGGATCAGGGGAGTGTAATCACGTCTTTGGTTCGTTTTTTTTTTTATATAGATGAATGTGAAAATTTGCTATGCATTTTATGTAAGTCTATGTGGGGCGGGACTTGGTTTCATCTGTTGTAAATTGATTGGAGCACAGAGGCAGATGATGGAAGGGAGGGCTTGGAAAGCGAGAAGGTTTTGTGATGATGTGAAAAGTCATTTCTGAGAAAGTTAGATTGTTGTGTTTATAGATTGCGCAGACAAATAAACAAAAAAAAAGAGATTTGTAAATCACTGAGACTGCAAAGTAAATTGACTGTAAAGTGTCTCCTTCCAGGTCAAGTAGAAGGAAGTCGAAACTCTTATTAGAGGATTCAGAGATGCATCAGAAGTTAAATAGTTCTTTTTTTAAAAGAAGAAGAAGAAAGACCGAAAGAGAGAGATGAAGGAAGGGAGAGAGAGCGAGAGAAAGAAAGACGTGGATTCATTTGGCCCCTGGCTGAAACTGTTCAGTTCTACAGTCTCCCAGCACCTGCCTAGAGATGGATCTGGCAGAGCACGACAACAGACAACAATCAGGCTAGTTACACTGCATTAATCCAGACCTCAGTATGTGTGTTTGCTTCGTGGGTCTCCTAAAGAAATGTCCGGCTTGAGTTTTACCTCACAATCTAAAGGGACACAACTCCAGTCAAGCAATTAACGTCTTGTGAAGAAACACATTTGTAAGAAACAAATCCATCTTTACAATGTTTTTAACTTCAAAACATAAAATATGAGTCTTCTACTCATAATATTGCCTCCTCCAATGAAATAGTTATCTCGTCTGAATCAGGAGAGAAATATGCACAAATCAATCAACATTGAAAACAGTTCTAAACGAATATGTTTTGATGTGAGAGGACAACAGGGCGTGGACTTTTTTACTGGAGGCTACTCATCTTGTACAGCCTGAGGGTGAGTACATTTTTAACAAATGTTCATTTTGGGGTGAACTATTCCTTTAACTAGCTAACTCGGGATGATTTCTTAGTCATTCACACAAACAAAATGAACAAAACTCTAACATCAACCAGCCTTGATGATTGACACGGATGATTATGCTAATAAATGGATTTAGTTGAAGATATTTATTACATAAAATTAATCATATTTTTATTTATTTTTTATTTTTATAGATAGATAGATAGATAGATAGATCATTTTTATGTATTTAATATATTTTATTTAATGAAATTAGTTGTTATTTTTATTGATAATTTATTTTCATATTATTATATTTTTTCAGGATCACAATATATTTACACTTTAATCTCCAGACCACTTTAGAGATGCTAGAAATTGTGGTATATATATATCCCAAAATGCCCAAAATCCAACACCTTTATATATATGTATGTGTGTATGTATGTGTGTATGTGTGTGTGTGTGTGTGTGTGGACCACAAAACCAGTCATAAGTATCATGGGTATATTTGTAGCAATAGCCAAAAATACATTGTATGGGTCAAAATTATCGATATTTCTTTTATGCCAAAAACCACTAGGATATTAAGTAAAGATCATGTACCATGAAGATATTTCGTAAATTTCGATTTTTAATTAGTAGTATGCATTGCTAAGGACTTCATTTGGACGACTTTAAAGGCGATTTTCTCAATATTTAGATTTTTTTTGCACCCTCAGATTCTAGATTTCAAATTGTTGTATCTCGGCCAAATATTGTCCTATTCTAACAATAAAAAAAACATACATTAATTGAAAGCTTATTTATTCAGCTTTCAGATGATGTATAAATCGAAGTAGCATGGTTATATTTGTTGCAATAGCCAATAAAACATGGTATGGGTCAAAATTGTTGATTTTTCTTTTATGCCAAAAATCCTTAGGATATTAAGTAAAGATCATGTTCCATGAAAATATTTTCTAAATTTCCTATCGTAAATATATCAAAAATTAATTTTTGATTAGTAATATGCATTGCTAAGAACTTCATTTGGACAACTTTAAAGGTGATTTTCTCAATATTTAGATTTTTTTTGCACCCTCAGATTCTAGATTTCAAATTGTTGTATCTCGGCCAAATATTGTCCTATTCTAACAATAAAAAAAACATACATTAATTGAAAGCTTATTTATTCAGCTTTCAGATGATGTATAAATCTCAATTTTAAAAAAATTGACACTTATGACTGGTTTTGTGGTCCAGGGTCCATATATATATATATATATATATATATAAAGGTGTTGGATTTTGGGTGTGATGCTCTCAGTTCAGATGCCAGTCGCCATCCAGACCTGCATTAGTCAAACTTTTCCGTGTGAGCTGTTTCTACATGAAATCATTTATCACCACAAACCAATTCAAGTCTTTCCTCTAAAACTGACCTTGTTGGTTCTTTCTGAATGTTTTACAGATTGTACAGTATTGATCTGACAAACCTGTACTGTGAAAAAGATCACCAGAGAGTCATTGAGTTCAAGAACCACTTACATCAAAATATGGTTATTTGCTTAAAGAACCTTTATTTTGAAGTTTACATTCATCTAGTCCGTTTAATTAGATGTTATATAATTCAACTAACTTTCTCTAATGTGTGTGTTTAATTCCAGCCGTGTTGTGCATGTGTTTTCTGGTACTCCACCGGACAAGCTTTGCTTAAAAGGCTACATGATCCCCGGCACATCCTGAAATTAACAGGCTTACAGGACCATAAATCTCATTTATTTTCCCCGTGACCTGATTTCTTCTAGCGCTTTGAAAAGCTCTCCGTATAGCCCTTATAGACACGATCCTGTGGGAATTACTGCAGTTTAACCTTTCTTTTCTTGTTTTAATGCTGAGGAAGCATTTCTGACATGCTAACTTTGTCACAATGTAGTAACCAAAGTAATTTTGTCTTCATATTATCAGCCTAACTTACTGTAGTTCTGACTTCAGGGCATTTATGTCACATATTTCCAGCAAGATGTACATCAGTGTCAGATTCACCTTGAAAGTGACCTTTTATGTGATGCTGAAAACACATGGCATGTGCCTGATTATAAAGGAGCTTTTTTTGACAGAAGCAGGGTGAGCTGTGCAGCGTTTAGTCTTGACCCCGTTTTAAGGAGCCTGTGGTGGGATGGGGTTTGACTGGGTCACTGTAATCAGGCAGCAGTCAGACTTTGCTCCAGTGTCATGACTTATACTAGCTCCTGCTATGTATTTAACCTTTACCTTCTGCTGACGGTTGTTCCTTCACTTTGTAATTTTAGAGAGAAGCCGACCGAAGAGGCCAAAGCCGAGACGAGCAAAACGTCAAACGTCAAACCCAAACCAGCAAGCGCTGCGGCGAACCTTGATCCGGACGACCTGTTCGATGATATATGACCCTCTTTGGGGCCTAATGAGCACCGTTTGTGAGAAGCATGACTTTTGTACTGTTTTTAAACTGTAGGAGTAATAAAATTGTGTGTTTTAAAAGTATTTTTATAGTAAAGATTAATTGGCTCTATACTAATAAACAATAAAAGTTTAAAGAAAGAACACTACTTTTTAATGGCAAGTGAAGCAAAATTATGAATAAGTCAATTTTAACTCTGTAAGGTGTGAATAAATATAATAAATGTGAATAAAGATGTGATTTTCTCATTCCCTAAGTAGTGATATTTCAAAATGGATTTCTATCTATCTATCTATCTATCTATAAACTGACTTCAAACAATGTTTTGCAATACTGCTTTCATATTCTCATTGAATTTACAGTTTGATGTAGGCCTACTATCCACTTAAACAATACGTGATCGAGTTTCAGGACATTTTATCTGACTTTTATGTACTATTTATGTAAATGCTGGTAACTTTACTTTTGCAAATGCAGCATTGATGAACACATTAAAAAATCTTACCCACCTTAAACTTTTAAACAGCAGGGTATGAATTTCAACCCTATACCTTGATTTTGATTTGTAATCTCACACACACTGCAATAGCCAAATCAAATCAATGGTGCAGGTGTTTTCTAGAGGAGGTAACGGTGCTGTCTCTCCCCCGTGTGGAAAGCTCAGGCAAGCTCTTATAAGTGGAGTTGGGCAGTTCACAAGAGTAATTTGGTCGCTTTCACACCCCTTAATAACCCAGTAACTCCATCAGCACCTTCTCTGTCTGATTATCATTGCGCTGTCAGACCGCGCGCGCAGTGAGATACAGATGCGATTTTACGCACGACTCCGCGTAATACAGAGAGCTGCTTGATGGTCAGGACTGTGAATGTTCAGTGCATATCTAAGCTGTAAAATGAATACTCATTTCATTTGCGAAGTTGAATCGAAGACTGTCTCTTATGTTAGCTCCCACGGGCGCGTGCAGTTTGGATTTTGCGCGAAAATGTTCCAAGATTCCGCAATGCATTCATAATAAAGTTAGTCAGAGAAACAACTAACTCATTTGTTTTTAATTACTTATAACCCAACCTACATGTTCAAGCTAACTGATCAGTGAATCAAGGTCCAGTTTGCACCAGCTCGAAGAGCGCAGAACATCTCCGTTCATCTTCAGCAGGATGCATCAGATTCTTTTTTGGGTGGGCACTTTCTGCCCCTCCTCTGGAAACTGACGAAATCATGGGTGGACATGGAATTTGAACTTGCTGCCGGCTCATGTCTCCAGTCTTTCCGTGGGCACCAGGGAAAGAAAGAGCACTGAAGTCTGCTGCTCACTATTGGAGCATCAGAGATATTTGCACTTTTTTGCGAAGGGTTGCATTTGGAGAATCAGGAATAGCCAAGACTGCCTACAGGAAAACGTAAGTTCTATTCTATTCTATTAAAAACAATGATGTCCTAATTGATAAGTGATGAATATTACTATTATTTCACATTAACAAGTCCTTTGCTGTGGTTAATGTCCATTGCATCTTAATTTGACCATGTTCTGCTCGCCGTCTTTTGATATTAGAGCAGATTTTACCTCAGTGCATCTCTTTGTTTCTCATTTGATTGTGTTGTCAGAGCTTGTCTGTCGCCCTGAAGCTTTGTTTGCGTTTGACATCTTCTCAGTGGAGATCCACTTATCATTATCTCATCACTATCATTGTAACACCAGCTCTGCTTTAATGCTGATAACTGAGAATGTGAGCTTTGGATTCATTTTCAGAAAAGCTTTTCGTTTGGTCTGGTGTGATTGATCGGTCTTCATTTGCACGCGCACTCGTGCTGGAGATTTTCACGGTGATTGTTGCGTGAAGGTGCTTTATATATCGCTCTCTAGTGTTTGATAGTGTGTACTATATAGGGCGTGTGTGACTGTCACCACAGCTGTCACAAAATGATCTTTGTGTTTCCGAGGAATGAGTAAAGTAGGACTGTCCAGTATATTAAGATGGAACGTATACATCCTTTTTAACCGCTAATTATGAATGAAGCTTTCATAAACACGTTCTGTGTCTGATGGCAAAGCCATATATTGAAATGATAAAGGGAGACAGGAGAGCAAACAGACAGTGGGTGTCTAAAGACCCTGTTGGACCTGGAACAAAGACATAGACGGACATTAAACACAGGCAGTTTGACAACCAACCCACGTTTAAGAGTAAACTGTAGCTGCAAACGCAAAACGAACTAAACTCATGACTGGCTTTTACCAAATGAAAAGCTTTTATGTATTTATTTACAGAACTGAGATGTTATTGGACGTTAAGCACATCCTCTGGTTGGTCTGCGCCTGCAGCGCTGCTGTAACCAACGATGGTGAGTTTTGGAGTGTTTTAAGGCGTTTTTTTAATTCTTTATTCTCATTAAAATGATAAACTTCTGTCCAAACCTTTAAAACTAGGTAAACGCTATAGGGATGCAGTGATGTTAGTATTCTAGCTGATAAGCCAGTTATCATTTTCATTTGATGGACGATATCGATCCGTGGAAGATATTCAAATTATCAGGATAAAACATTTGCATGTAATGGCCGATAACAGTTAAATGGCAGATATTCCAATTTGATACTATTTTTCATTTAAATGATAAAAGTGAATTTAGGCATCACAACATTATCTATGATATGAAAAATATTCATATTATTTACATTTATGCATTTAATGCTTTTATCCAAAGCAGAGGAACAAATATGCCAACCATTTGTCAAAGAATCAACACTCTAAAAATGCTGGGTTGTTTCAACCCAACTTTGGGTCAAATATGGACTAACCCAACTTTTGGGTTAAAAATGTAATGTAAAAATTTAACCCAGCGGTTGGGTTAGTCCATATTTGACCCAAAGTTGGGTTGAAACAACCCAGCATTTTTTAGAGTGAACAATTGATTAACTATATAAATATAGTGTATGGAGTACTAAAAATATTCATAAAATCAATGTTATTTATTATAATAGTTGTAAATATTATAATAAATATTATAATTAAATATGTTCTAATATTAGCCTAAATATTTTTTTTAATTTGTTAAAGCTTATATTTATTGGTGTTATTAAAGTATTAGTGTTTTTAGTGTTACATGATGACAAAAGTAACTGAACTTAAAATTAGGAGAAATGAGTGTGCACATTATGTAAAATCAACTAATACAATGATATATTTAAAAAAAAAAAATCTGTAATATCGGTCAGTAACCGATATGAAATGCATCCCTTGTAATCATTGTAAACCAATAGCAATCGCTCAGCACTTCCTGTGTCGTGTGCTAAACGACTACTTCCTGTCTGCTACAGTGTTATTTTAGTTTCGCTGATGTACTATTGGTTTTTGTTAACATTTTGAATTATAATTCGAATATCAAAATATTAAAATATTTTTAATTTTAGTTAACATTTTAGTAATTTTTTATATCGTTTTCATTCTGTTTTAAGGTTAGTTTATAGTTATTTTTGTACTTAAACTTTTTTATTTAAGCTAGATGCCATTTATTATTTTTGTTTAGTTAGTAATATTCTAAGTTTAATTTTTTTAGTTAATACTTATTTAATTTCACGTAATGTTTTTTTTTATTATATAGTTTTAGTTAACGATAATAGCCCTGGTCTGCTATAAGTGACTAGTACTGTATGAGAGATGAACTGCAATGTTTTTGGTTTATATAACTGTTATGTTTCTATTAATATCGTAATTAAGCAGTATGGTTAAAATATTCAGTCTCAATGGAAGCAGAACACTTGAGTGTTGTTTCAAAGCTTCCAGCAGATGATATTCTGACGTTCCTCTCCTCCATCTGCTTCTTGTTTGCAGACTCCGCTCGTAGGATGAGGGTGGAGAGGAGTTCTCCGGTGAAGGGCTCGCTGGCGGAGCAGGTGGTCCTGCCCTGCTATTTCTCCATCCTCCCGCCTCCTACCGGCAGCTCCAGCACCTCCACCACTGCAGCCACGGCCACGGCCTCCAGCGCCCACCCGGACCAGCTCCGCATCAAGTGGACTAAACTCGTGGGCGATGAGGAAATCATAGTGATTGTGACCCAGAATGGGTTCCTCAAGATCGGGCCGGAGTTTAAAGGCAGGGTATCGATTACCAGCCACTTTGAAGATGTGGGCGACGCGTCTCTGACCATAGAGAGGCTCAGGGCCAGTGATGCGGGCGCTTACCGCTGCGAGGTCATGCACGGCATCGAAGACACCCAAGAGTCCGTCTCCCTGAATGTCAGCGGTCAGTCATTCTCTATGCAAATTATGAAAGGAATACATGTTCCTGGTTGAACTGTAATCATATGAACCTCCAATTGCCAGTCAGTTTTGTTACAGAACAACTACTTTTCAGGAGTTTCTTCTGGAGTTAAAATTAGTTTAAAAATGCTATTTATAAAAAAAAATTATATTATTT
Organism: Sinocyclocheilus rhinocerous; assembly: GCF_001515625.1. Lineage (NCBI taxonomy): Eukaryota > Metazoa > Chordata > Actinopteri > Cypriniformes > Cyprinidae > Sinocyclocheilus > Sinocyclocheilus rhinocerous. The sequence continues at coordinate 704,482 of NW_015631204.1, read as the reverse complement.
ATTAAATGTATAAATACTGTGTACTGAGTATTAAAATATCATAATTAATATATAATATTAAAATAATGTTTAAAATTATTATAATGAGTAATTTATTACTATGAAAAATTAATTTTGAGATTTGCTAAAGATTAGATTTATTTTGTATATTTATATAATTACTGTATATTTTTAGATTTATAGATGTTATTAAATTATTAGTGTTTAATAAAAAATTAAACAATAAAGGTAATCTAAATGTAAAAATAGAGGAAATTAGCATGTTAAATTAAATATTTAAATTATAATATTATAATTAAATATTCATTAATACTTATCACATATTATAATTAAATATTCCCTATTTTTTTATATTATTTCAATGTTTTATTTGTTAAGTGATCTCACTTTTTATGATCCAATTAAGTCTGGCCCTACATTTATCTCACATTTCATCTGGAAATATAATATATTGTTGTTTGTAATATATGGTCTTTTTAAATATTAGACTTCAAAGGTAGTTTATATTTAAAAATCGAGGTAATGAGCATGCAAAATGTAATATTTTGACTAATAATATTATAATTATATATTAATTAATACTTATTAAATACTGTAATTAAATGTTAATTAATATTATTATTATTATTATTTTAAGATTTTAACTTGAAATGAGGCCAATTTTCATGATCCAGTTCAATCTTGGCCTAGATTGTTCATGTTATTAAAGTAAAATGGGTTGCGAAATAATGTATGACTTGAAAATATTAACACTATTTATTTAAGTGAAATTGTTCATATTATTTATTAAATATTATATTAATTTATATTAAATATTCACTTTGATATTTGCAAATTATTTGATCATTTTAGACACGTACAATTATATTTTTTGATTTATCAGTGTTATTAAATTATTATTGTTTTTAAGGATGAGACTACAATGGTGATCTAAACTTAAAAATAGGGGAAATGAGCATGCAAAATATTTTTTTTCTTTACCATGATATATACTATATATATTTTCTCATGTTTCATGCGGATATATATTTATCAGTATGTCACGTTGCAAAGTCAAATGGTGTTTCTTTAACTTCCTTCAGCAGGATTCCCATTGACAGCAATGGCTCTCAGATGTGCTGCACTTTTTTACTCTCGTAAGCACATGTGATGATGCAGTTAGTCATCGCTAGCCAAAATGGAACAGTGTTCCTGTCAGGAGGCAAGAGGGGGGAAGATTATTTTGCATTAGAGTCTGGAAAAATCACTTTCAGAGTCTGGATTTCCCTCGAATCTTGACAAGGCCCTATTGTGTTTCTAAGTAATAGAAAGGCAGGGTGAATGATTTGTGTTTTAATCAATACAAGAAAATGTTAAAGCTTTTTTTTTTTTTTGGTTCCTTGAATGACTGCATTATGAACGAATGTCTGAAAAATCATTCAAGAAACAGTTTTCTTGCAAGACAGTGCCATGCAAAGATTGAAAGTATACAGTGTATTCAAACATACACTTTTTGAATGTGTATGCACAACACTCAAACATTATACATGCAGTATTAAACCTGAAACATTCATCCAACAGAAAAAGTGAAAGAAACTGCTAAAGATCTTATAGGTGTATTTGTTGTGCAAACGTGTAAGACATGAGCACATCTGGCTCAGGTGAGACGCTGCTGTTGGAGTGTTTGTAGGCCCATAGAGAGCCGTGTGCCTTCAAGCCAAATACACTCAATGCCCTCTTTTGGGGCCCGGGCAGTGATGATTGCTACTCAAGGTTAGCGCCTACCCAAAAAACACACTGCCATCCCTCTGAGGAAAGAGCATTCAGAACCTGGCACGTCAGCCAGCAGCTCTGCTAATGTACCCAAAAAAGACTAGAAAAGCCCATAAAAGGGCAAATAACAGAGGCATACTGCATGACCTCTTCTGAGCCTTATTAGTAGTGTTTGCTAAAGCAATGATCACTAGTACTGTTGCTCATTTGTGTTACAGTATTACATTTAACATGTAATTCCGCCTGTTTATTATGAATATATGATTTATGAATTTTTGTCCCCACTCCCCCCCTTTTAATTTTATTTTTCATTTGCAAACCTTCTTCTAAAAGTTGTGTGCATAAATGTATCCACTTTCTTTAGTAATTAGTAATTCGTTTTTGGAATTAATTAGTTTTTGTAATTTTGTGTGTGTGTGTGTGTGTATATACAGTATATATACAAAAACTAAATTAACAATAAATATATTTTATCATTTTTTTTTTTTTTTGTTGTTGTTTTATTTTGTTTCATGATTTAGCTGTTAGACAGTTAGCACAGTAAAATTCTCTTAGAATTTATATTTTATTTTTAATTTTATTTATTTATTTGATTTGATTAATTTGCATGCTTTATCCTTCTTGAAAATGTTGCATCCATAAATTCATTCTTTTTTTTTATTCATACACATGCAGATGGATGTCTTTGGCCATTCCACTGCATCATGCACCATTTTTTCCCTTTCTTTCTTTTCGAGCAATCTGCCGTAATCATAGTGTTTTCAAGATATCCAGCTTTTAAAATCTTGTGTTAAGATCTGTCTGCCTGTTTTTGAGCACTCACAGATCATATACAAACCTATTTTGAAGACTTTGAAGTTATGTCAGATAATTGCCTTTTAGCACCATTTAGGGATACTGTACAGGAAAATAGTTCAAATGAGTGTATAAAGAGTGGAGCGATAAAGTCAGTTTTGATATTTTGATGCTGTGTAATGCTGTGAGAGCAATTACTATTCAGATCATGTTCAGTATTTGACACGACAGGTTCCTAAATAGCTGAACAATACAATGATTCTTCATTTTTGCCGGACAACAGCTTGTTGTTGTGGCTGAAACTGTCAGTGTTCAGTACAAAAGCAGCCCTCTTGCCCATTTGTTGTTAGATGTCCGAGACTTATCATTTGCACTTATATATTGTTGCTCTTTTGTTAGTTTTGACTGCTTTTATTGTCCTCATTTGTAAGTCGCTTTGGATAAAAGCGTCTGCTAAATGACTAAATGTAAATGTCTAAATGTAGATGATATGCATATCATGTGACCATATGACCACCTGACTTGAGGGAAAATCAAATTGTTGAATAAATACATTACCATTGAAAAGTTTGCGGTTGGGAGGACTTTTTTAAATGTTTTTGAAAGACATCTCTTAAGCTCACCAAGGCTGCACTTATTTATCAAAAAGTACAGGATAAACAGTTATATTGTGAAATATTATTACAATTTAAAATAAATGTTTCCCATTTAAATATATTTTAAATAAAAATGTATTCCTGTGAGGCAAAGCTGAATTTTCAGCGTCATTACTCCGGATCCTTCAGTAATCATTCTAATATGTTGATTTGCTGCTTAAAAAAAACATGTATTATTATCAACATTGAAAAAAAAAAAAGATTTGCTGCTTCGTATTTCTGTGGAAACAGCGATACATTTTTTTTTTCAGGATTCTTTGATGAACAGAACAGAAAAACCGTGTTTATTTGAAATAGAAAGCGTTTGATATTCTAAATATATTTAGTGCCACTATAGATCAACTAAATGCATCCTTACTGAATAAAAGTATTCATTTCTTTCTAAAACCCCACAATTTTGAACTGTAGATGGTGGTCTTGTCAGGTATACAAAATATTAGTGTTTCACAAACAAAAACATCCAAACTGCTATGTAAGATTCGATCAAATGAGTTTACCTTTGGTTCATGAGCTTGATTTCTGTTTCGTCGCAGGTGTTGTGTTTCATTACCGCTCCAGCACCAGTCGCTACACTCTAGATTTCGAGCGCGCCAAGCAGGCCTGCATTGATGTGGACGCCACCATCGCCACCGCAGAGCAGCTTCATTCAGCCTACGAGGACGGATTTGACCAGTGTGACGCCGGATGGCTGGCCGACCAAACCGTCAGGTGCTTTCTCCAGCTCCAGACTCGAAGCTATGACATGCTATGTATGTTTGAATATTACTGATGTGAGAAGCGCATCTGGGGTTGTTCTCCACAGATACCCCATAACCAGGCCGCGTGAAGGCTGCCACGGCGATATGATACTGAGGCCAGGAGTCAGGTCATACGGACTCAGAAATTCCTCTGAAACGTATGATGTGTACTGCTATGTAGGAAAACTGCAGGGTAAGTTTAGAAATCAGCGGGTTTCTCCTCACTTGAAACACACGAGAGACTCACGCTGTGTTCACGTCGTGTCAGAATTACTATAATTATGAGATGACAGTTTGGAAAGTCTGCTCTGAGCTGTTCAGAAATTACTTGTTTCTATGGCAATGTAGAAATAGTTGTTTTTTTCATTGCAGTAATGAGAATTTGAAGGGAAAATGTCTCAATGTGAAAAATCTTAATGGTGCACATATATTACATTTATTATATATTGATTTATTTTTTAATCAATCAATCCATGTTTGGCTTTATTGGTGAGTGGTAATTTACTATATTCTCTTGAAAAATGTATGTCTTCATTTAAAAAAAAAAAAAAATCCTAAAAAATGATTGGGTGAATCTCATGGAAATAGTTATTAAATTATAATATAAAATTATATTTTCAAAAAGAAAAATATAACAAATTTTACTATAATGTACAAATACTTGTATTGTTTTTTTTTTAAACAATACCGTTATTTAATCACATTTTTCACTATAAAAAATACAAATATAATTTTTTCATTACAGTAATGAGAATTTGGAAGGGAAATTTGACATGAAAACAAAAATCATAAATGTCCACAAATATTTATTTATTTATTTATTTTATTTTTTTGAAGAATTTTTAAATAAAATAAATAGAAATAGATCCATGTGTGGCTTTATTGGTGATTATAGCAATCTAATTTAATTGCATCGGTAAATTACTTATATATTGTTTTGTAAAATGTCTTGATCATGCAAATCCTAAAATTTATTGGGTCACCCCGACATTGAAAGGAAAAAAGAAATTAAGAACAAAAGAAAAATATAACAAATATTACCTATATATATATATATATATATATATATATTTTATTTATTTATTTATTTATTTTTATATATAAATAATAAATGTATTTTTATTTTAATAAATAATAAATGGTTATATTTAAAGTTTGTAGAATTGCAGTCTGGGATTGCCTTATTTGTTATGAATGTGCACTGGACAAAAGGTGATGTGTTATTGTGTGTGTGATCTCAGGTGAGGTGTTTTTCACTGCTGCTGATGCTAGGATGACTCTAGCTGAGGCCAGGGAGGAGTGCGAGAGACAGGACGCAATTTTAGCGTCTCCAGGTCACCTGCATGCAGCCTGGAGGGCCGGCTTGGACCGCTGTGACTTCGGCTGGCTGTCTGACGGCAGCGCCCGCTACCCCATCTCTCTACCCAGACAGCAGTGCGGCAGAGGACAGCTGGGCGTGAGGACAATGTACCGCTTCCTCAACCAAACCGGATTTCCTTTACCGAGCGAGAAGCTGGGAGCTTTCTGTTTCAAAGGTAAAGTATGTCTTCAATAAACGCTCATGACAAAAAAACAAAAACAAATCCTTAAAACTTACTGCGTGAATCACACAGAAACTTCACAATCCAAAGAAGAAAAGAAGAAATTATTCATTCACGTTTATTACTATAGCAAATTTGACAAAAAAAACTCTGTTGACTGATGTGATTTCAAATATATCAGCAAGATTTTTAAAATAAGCTATTTTTCATATTTTCATAAAGAAAAGTAAACCAGTTTCAAGGTGCATTAGGCAAGAAATATTACCAATACTTTTATTGTTTTATTTAAACTGTTTTGCTGTGATATCATAACAGCTGTGACTCTGAGCGGACCTTTCCTCTCTCTCTGCTAGCTGGGTGGAAGCAGAATAATTCGTTCTCTCCAGGGCGTCCTCAGATTTCATCTGTTAAACCTCTGTCCTACGTCTAGCTCAAATTTGTGCCTTAAAACGGCAAACTAACTGACCTGTTTTCAGGTCAATTCCGCTGCCCACAACGACTACGGCCTTTGAACCCCGTAACTGTCCTGCTGGGGGTTGTTGAAACTCTCCGTCTGTGCAACCTCAGTCGTCACTCGAGAGGGAAAATGGAAACAGGCCACACAAAAGCAGCGCTTAACATGCATTTAATCCGATTTTACATTGGGTATCTCCTTTTCACCCCCTTCCTCCAGGGATTTTGTGGCTTTCTTGTAAGCTGCGGCTTGTTTTATGTAACCGGTCTTGAAGCACTTCTCTTAAATGGACTTCTACCGCAGAGTACCGCAAAACAAACAAAAGCACCCTGGATAGGCCAAAAAAGAGCACGGAGGGCAAGAGCGCCCCACTATAATATATAAACAAGTGCCAGTGGGGGGATGTGGCTTCCTCTTGTGCTGTTTCAAGATCACTGGGGTTTTATAAGGGAAAAAGATGCCTGATGTTTTACATCAGAGGCGCTGCATAGAAAAGAGGACACATCCCTAACGTCTAACAGCTGGCTCTTGTGTGTCCACACACTGAGTCAGAGACAAAGAAGCACTGAGATACCCTTGTCATTAGCAAAAGTGGGAGGCTTTTGTCATATTGTCATAGTATTCAGGTATTTTATATTCTCTTAGCCTGTTCATGACATGTGCAGGCTTAAAGAAAGATGAAGATAGATCTACTGTTCAGATGAAGAGACTGAAGGAAGCAAAGATGGGTGTGGGCTTTTGTCTGTCCACAACACTCTGCATAACTTTAGCATTATGCATCTGAAATGCTTCTTGTGTAAAACCGGATTTAAAAGAACATAAATTATCAAATGCAGTGAAAGAACAACAATTGGTGGTTAGTACTGAAAACAAGCGTTTTGTCACATAAGTCAGACCAAACTCTCAGTGAAATGCTTCTAAGAACATGCAATAGATAGAAATCAGTTTTTTTTTCAATAGGTTGTACATTCAACATATTGAACAGACATTGTTTAAAAGTTTGGGATTGGAACGATTTTGTAATGTTTTTGGAAAAAGTCTCTTATGCTAACCAAGGCTGCATTTATTTAATTAAAAAAAAATGTGATAAATTATTAAAAATATTGTAAAATATTATTACAATTTCAAATGACTTTTTTCTATTGAAATATATTTTAAAATGTAATTTATTCCTGTGATGCAAAGATGAATTTTCAGCATCTTTACTCCAGTTTTCAGCGTCACATGATCCTTCAGAAATCATTCTAATATGCAGATTTGCTGAAACAATTCAATCCTGCTTAATTTTCTGCAGAAACCGTGAGGCATATTTTTCAGGATTCTCTGATTAGAAAGTTCCAAAGAACTGCATTTATTTAAAATAGAATCCCTTGTCACTTTTGATCTCCTTGCTGAATACAATTTATTTAAAAATAAAAAATGCTGACCCCATAGTTTTGAACAGTAGTGTACAGTATGTCTATCTCTCCCAGCCTCTTTTTTATTGGAAAATTTTAATATAGCATCTAGCCTGGTCTTATAAGGTCTATAAGGACCTCATGTCATATTGTGTCACAGTGCTGCTGTCATTAAAGGAAAAGAAGTCACACCACATACTAAGACATTTTGAAATCCATGTATATTTTTTAATTCAGACAAAAAATAGAGGCCTTTTCACTTGTCCTTTCAGACTTTTGGACCCCCACTCTATTCCCCTGCATGCAGCCAGATTGGTGACTGCCATACATGTCATCATGAATGGTTTTAACGTGGTGTTGTTGAAACTCTCTGAGTCAAACCCTTGGAAGCCTGCCAACATGTCATACACACAGCAGCTATATGTGTATGAACAGACAAGAGTGAACATTATAGTGTCGTTAACTTGGCCATTTTGAGTTTTTATATAGGTCCATGAAAGTGTGTCAGAGCTAGCATGCATGTAGACAGCAGTGTTATGGTTTGATTTATTGATTGTGAGAATGAGACTACGTTGGCACTTACATTATGAAACATTCCAAGTGCACTTATTCAAGACTATTTACCTACTGGTCAGAGTCAAAATATGTGGTTAGGCAAAATGCAACCTAGCCAAAAATGTTCTGGAAAGGAAGCTAAAGTTTCGAAATAAATATAAACTGTCAGGTTCTACCCTGTCATAGTGCGTCATTTTCCCAAAATAACTCGTTACCAGCCAAAACAAATCCCTAAATACTTAGGCGATTCTGCTGTTATTGGCATTTTGTAGAAATATCTTGACTTTGCTGCCAGCCATTGCACTTACTTGGTCAATATTAATAGACTGAGGGCTGTGTCTTATTTAGGATAAAACTCCAAAAGTATTCTACAGTGCTCACCTTAATAACACCTCATAAAAGTGACAGTTTCGTCTATCACAATTTAATGCATAGAGACATATAGGTTGACGATGTGGCACTTTCAAAATTTCTCTGTTTGTTTGGGCAGTCTGACTTGTCAGTAAATTGTATAAATATGGGTCAGACAAGCTGAAAAATTGAAGCCATTCACAATTGAAAACCATTATTTTGTAATTCAATCTGTTGCCACTAAAGCTACACACTTCACCTTGAAAAGTATTTACAAAATGCTTGGTCAAAATTAAATTTTTTCCTTTTCTCTCTGTTCTCAGGATGGGATCCCACAACTGTACCCCCAGCTGGACCCACAACACCTCCGGTTCTCATAGACAGCCATCTAATCTCTTCCCTTAAAGCAGTCTCTTCTATGCCAGCCCATGGCACCACAGAAGAGCCACCATACATGTTCTCTGCAAGCATGGCTCCACGTGACAGAGGCACTCCTGAAGCGTATCCCTCTGCTAAAGCCATTGCTGTTGTACCAACTGAAGCTGAGAGAAATTTGGATATGGAAACCACAACATTTAATGACTATGAAGACAAAGACAGCTCCTTGGTGCAAGGGGTACCCCATAGTGTAGATAACTACTTTGCTGTCCAGTTACCCTCAGCTACACCTACCACACCTGAAATGCCACATTATTCAGATTCAGTCTCTTCTATGCCAGCCCATGGCACCAGAGAAGAGCCACCATCCATGTTCTCTGCAAGCATGGCTCCACGTGACAGAGGCGCACTTGAAGCGAATCCCTCTGCTGAAGCCATTGCTGTTGTACCAACTAAAGCTGAGAGAGTTTCGGATATGGAAACCACACCAGTCCCTACTACACCTGAAATGCCCCATTATTCAGATTCCTTCTTCTCTATCCAGATTCAACGTCAGTCCACCGCAGGGAACATGCATCCTGGTTTGAAAACTCCGCATGGGGGAGACAATGATGTGGAGGGTAGCAGCAGTGGTGACATGGATACTTCTGGGAGTGTGATTCCTACTTCACCTGTGTTTACTACAGACTTGCAAGGAGATCCAGACAAGCCAAAAATTGTGTACAAAGAGGATGAAACCACAGCAAACATGACTGAAGGAAGTCTGGACTTGGCTGAGTCCACTTTGCTAACCCCAGATTTAAGTAAAGTGAACTTGCACAGCCAACAGATTGATGCCAAGAAGGACGATGACTTTCCACTGGGCATCAATGTGTTCATATACAACATTACGCAGAGAAATCAATCAGGTAGGTCAGATGGAAGTGTCATACACACAGCAGATATATGTGTATGAACAGACAACAGTGAACATTATAGTGTCGTTAACTTGGCCATTTTGAGTTTTTATATAGGTCCATGAAAGTGTGTCAGAGCTAGCATGCATGTAGACAGCAGTGTTAGGGTTTGATTTATTGATTGTGAGAATGAGATGACGTTGGCACTTACATTATGAAACATTCCAAGTGCACTTATTCAAGACTACTACTCTACTGGTCAGAGTCAAAATATGTGGTTAGGCAAAATGCAACCTAGCCAAAAATGTTCTGGAAAGGAAGCTAAAGTTTCGAAATAAATATAAACTGTCAGGTTCTACCCTGTCATAGTGCGTCATTTTCCCAAAATAACTCGTTACCAGCCAAAACAAATCCCTAAATACTTAGGCGATTCTGCTGTTATTGGCATTTTGTAGAAATATCTTGACTTTGCTGCCAGCAATTGCACTTACTTGGTCAATATTAATAGATCCGCATGGGGGAGACAATGATGTGGAGGGTAGCAGCAGTGGTGACATGGATACTTCTGGGAGTGTGATTCCTACTTCACCTGTGTTTACTACAGACTTGCAAGGAGATCCAGACAAGCCAAAAATTGTGTACAAAGAGGATGAAACCACAGCAAACATGACTGAAGGAAGTCTGGACTTGGCTGAGTCCACTTTGCTAACCCCAGATTTAAGTAAAGTGAACTTGCACAGCCAACAGATTGATGCCAAGAAGGACGATGACTTTCCACTGGGCATCAATGTGTTCATATACAACATTACGCAGAGAAATCAATCAGGTAGGTCAGATGGAAGTTCAGACAATTTCGTCTATGCAAAGTTCAAAGTATGTGCAAAAAATTTCACTTAGTATGTGCAAAAAGTTCATATAGAAGCTAATTTTACCAGAGCAAGACAGTATCCAAGTATACAATACATTGACTTCTTGAACCAGTTTTGCTTGTCCTTTCCTATTTTGGTGTGGCAGTGTTTTTCTGTGATTGTTGCATGTCCAAAGCAGCATGTTGTAAATGAGTGACTTGGTTTAGGAAACACTGAGATGCAAAATGAATGTAGATCTTGGCTAAAGAGAGGCCACATTTGGCTCTGTCGAGACGCCTACTGCTGTCTTGCAAACAAAAGATTTGGACTTGGTCCTTTGATTTCATGCAATTGCTTTAATATTTGGTTTGTGCCAAATCTTTACCTCATCCAGAAGTATAGCTAAACTAGTGGTGCTGCCTATATGCATAAAGAAGAGAAGAGAAACAGATCTTCCATGACTTCCCATGACCTTAATTGACTTCCCGTGTTGCTGGAAATAGTGATGACTGAGGTTGATAAACATCTGTAAATAGACTGCAGCCAGTGTTCCTGTCTTGTAGGTCCTGTGGGTCGACATTAATCAGTTGACCCATTTATACTGTGTGATACTTTTAAAGGGGCACCTACTCTCGTAAAACATCAAGGAGAGACAGGTTTTGGTTGTGAGAAAGAGTAGCTCTCAAAGCCACAGACAAATGCCTCCCAGGTCAAATGGCAAAGCCCCTTAAAACAATCAGAGAGGTAATCACTGCAAGCTAATTGCTTTTCCTTACCTCGTCCAGTCTACAGATCATGTTACCATGTGTGGCTGCTAGTGAATCCACCAAAGAAAAAATAATATTTTGTTATGTATGTTATTGAGGACTTGAGGATGTAGTAAAATTTCTGGCTATATTTCACACATTTTAACTGCGTAATGTAACAGTAGTTGGAATCACTTTGTTTAATTTTGAGCTATTTAAAAATGAAAAGGGTCTTGTAATTTTGCAGTATAGTGACTTTAGGGTCTCACAGGGACAAATCACTGAATAGAATTAATAATAAGCTTTTCTCTGAATATAAGTAGGGCCATTACTTATGTAAAAACAATTAGTAATATCTTGACTGCCATAATCATAACTGACGTGAGGGTTTTATTTGCCTCAACTGAGACTCTAGCTATTAAGTGGAATATATATGCAGTGCTAGTGTCTAAGATGTCTATAAAGTCATTTGAAAAATTGGCAACATGAGGCTTTACAGTAGATTATTTTTGATAAGCGTTTGGCTCAGTATAAACTAACTCACTTAGGTGTGTGTAATGTCTTTTCATTTTTTGTTTGCAGTTGATGCTTTTGATACTAAAGCACTTGATGCTATTCTAAAATTCCTTGGAGAACCAGGGCTTTCTACTCCACTTATAACGGCTGGTGAAAGTGAGCCACCTTTAGGCAGTGGAGACCTTATAGGTGAAACATCAGCTTCTGTTACCATCACGCCAAAAGTGAGTTTCATTAACGGAAAGCACGAGTTGACTCTGAAACCAGATACTGACCAAACTCAGGAGGCTAGAGGAGACCAGTTTGACACTGCTATCCCACCAACAGAAAAAAACATCCCCGATGATGAGATAGAAATACTTACGGAGGATGCTGAAGGCACCACATCTTCCCCTGAAACAGACGAATCTGGCTCAACAACCAGAAGCCAAACTGAGCCTCATTTCTCAACAAAGAGCTTGGAAAGTAGAACCATGACAGAGCTGCCCACATTTTCAACCAAATCTCCAAGCCAGGAAATGACCCCACAAGCCATATCATTAAGCATGCACGAAGAAGGTTCGGGGATGCGCACAACAGATGATGATGAGGAACTGACCGCCTTGGAAGGTTCTGCGGATGACACACTTCCAGCAACTAATGACCCATTTGTGGTGGCTACCGACGAGACTGAAATAGCTGAAACAGAGAAGACTACACCGGCATTTGGGGTTGACTGCAATACCAAAGGACCAATTGTTACAACTCCAGAAGCCAGTACTGTAGAAATGAAGACAACAGAGAACAGAAAAATGAAACCAGAAACAGAAGATTTTGAGGGCTCAACCTCCACTGAAGACGAGGGCTCGGGACAAGATATATATGCAACAGAAGAATCAAAACACACAACTTTATCTCCATCTTTCACTGTTTCATCTCACAGCTTTACAAGTTCCTTAACAAGTGCTCATCCCAAAGAGCCAAGGCAACCTGTTAGTTTAGTTTTGCCCAGTACACAGCCTACGATTCGGGTGGTTTCAACTTTTCAAACAGAGGCAATCTCAGAAGAAAGCACTCCTTATATTACACACTCTGAGAAAGACCAAGACACAAGTACAACTAAGAGTCCTTTATTGGTGCCTGAGATTGAAAAAGATGTAAGTACAATCTTCACCATCTCTGAGGACATCAGCTCTGGTGATCAGCCAACTGAAGCATTCTCAAAACAACCTTTCTCTGCAACTACTGTTCCATCCCTTCTCATTCAACAAACTGAAGAAATGAGCGTTGGTGCATATGATGAAGCAACTAAAGTATTTGAAGGTTCTGCAGAAGACACAACACCATTGATTTTCACTAGTGTCCAAACCCAAACAAAATTCACAACCCAAAGTTCAGAATCCACCATTCTGCCCACGGATAGTCTTAGAGCAGTAATGTCTTCCTCCCAAGAAACTGTTCTAATCCAAAAAACACCTTCAGAAGAGGCAACCACCTCGGTGCAGTCATCAGGGACTTCAGGCTCCCAAGAAACTGATTTAATCCAAGAATCACCTTTAGAAGAGACAACCACCTCAGTGCAGTCATTAGGGACTTCAGGCTCCCAAGAAACTGATCTGATCCAAAAATCACCTTCAGAAGAGACAACAACCACAGTGCAGTCATCAGGGACTTCAGGCTCCCAAGAAACTGTTCTGATCCAAGAATCACCTTCAGAAGAGACAACCACCTCAGTACAGTCATCAGGGTCTTCAGGCTCCCAAGAAACTGTTCTGATCCAAGAATCACCTTCAGAAGAGACAACCACCTCAGTGCAGTCATCAGGGACTTCAGGCTCCCAAGAAACTGTTCTGATCCAAGAATCACCTTCAGAAGAGACAACAACCTCAGTGCAGTCATCAGGGACTTCAGGCTCCCAAGAAACTGTTCTGATCCAAGAATCACCTTTAGAAGAGACAACCACCTCAGTGCAGTCATCAGGGACTTCAGGCTCCCAAGAAACTGATCTGATCCAAAAATCACCTTCAGAAGAGACAACAACCACAGTGCAGTCATCAGGGACTTCAGGCTCCCAGGAAACTGATCTAATCCAAAAATCACCTTCAGAAGAGACAACAACCTCAGTGCAGTCATCAGGGACTTCAGGCTCCCAAGAAACTGATCTAATCCAAAAATCACCTTCAGAAGAGACAACAACCTCATTGCAGACATCAGGGACTTCAGGCTCCCAAGAAACTGTTCTGATCCAAGAAACACCTTCAGAAGAGACAACCACCTCAGTGCAGTCATCAGGGACTTCAGGCTCCCAAGAAAGTGATCTAATCCAAAAATCACCTTCAGAAGAGACAATCACCTCAGTGCAATCATCAGAGACTTCAGAAGAGATAACACAAGAAATATCACTTTCTACATTTGGATTCTCAACGGAGAAGCCTCTCACCTCATTTACCCAAGTTTCCAGTTATCCCACCACCAGTGTTGCTACAGACTTAAATGTGAAAGAGCCAGTTCAGGTCTTGGATAGGGCAACTACTTCTGCTACAGAAGATGTTTTCACCACCCCCAAAGCCACAAGAACTGTGGCATTTGAAGAGAATGTTGTAGATTATGAAGATGTGGCGGGTCCCTCAATTGTTGAAGGACAACCACCATCCAGGGAAGAGTTCACCACAAGAAAACCAGAAGTCTGGAGAGATTCCAGCTACACTGTTGAGAGCCATATGGAGGATTTGCAAGGTACAGTTCCACATAATATTTTTGTAACTCACATTGTATATTGCTTATCTTGTGTAGTGCTGTATTGGTAATATCGATAGTTCCTTTCTTGAGGTTTACAAAATAATTGAATTACTCTGCGTTGTAGTCCACTTATCCATAATGGACTTGTCCATCCACTAATAGATGTTACTTTGTTATTTTAGGTCTCACACTTTGCTCTGTCAGTGTGTGTGAAAATGGTGGAACTTGCTATTCTAATGGAAAAGGAAACAAGTGTTTCTGCATGCCTGGATACAGTGGGGAACATTGTGAAAATGGTTTGAAGCCTTTAATATTTGCAGATTTATTCACTTTCGATTAACACGTTTAGAGTTTCTAAGTAAAGTAAGACATTTTCATATTGTAATTCCTCCAGACGTTGACGAATGCCAGTCAAACCCTTGTCGCAATGGAGGAACATGCATTGATGGGTTAAACTCTTTAAGTTGTGTCTGTCTGCCCAGCTATTCAGGACCCCTCTGTGAGCAAGGTATGAAATCAACACTAACATGATGCTATACAGTTGTTTTATTGGGCTTATATATGAAATTCTTGAAGGACTGTTTTTTTTGGGCAACTAACTGTGGACTGTTGCATGATAGCAAGTTGCTGAGTGATTTTATCACGTCACGCTAACGCATAATGCCTATTGTATCTTCTGGTTTATTTTTGAAATGTCGCAATGATTGCATATTTTAAACATTTATCTGCATGATTGCCTGATAGGTTTCCATTATAAGTGGAAGAAAATATAACTCTTAAAATATTGTTAGGAGCTGTTGGATGAAATATGTTATGATTTAGGGTGCTAGTTTCTAAAAAGTGAGCTATGGCTGTTTAATAAATCCACCGAAGCAAATTGTATACATTATAGCGGTCAGTCCAAACAGTTAGAATGGGCAAACCAAACCACAAAGTTCACCACATCTGGCAGGCTTCATCCTCCAGAGGGTGTGCGGTATGGTGTCCATAGGAATGAAAGCACATTTGTGCCAACAATAGGGTTCAGAGAAAAGGTCACGGAGTCAGTGACAGTACTGCCTCTTCCCTTACACCCACCACACTTCTCACAAATGCTGAGCAATTCGATGAGCCGTTGCAGAGCCAGCTGACTTACTTGGCATGGTCCCAGGAACATTAGTGTGACTATGTAAATGATGAGTACATTTTCCTTTAGTCGCCTCGTCATACTTATCCAGGCATGACTTGAGTAGGTCCCACATTTAGGTTGTGACTTTTAGAAGACTTTGGAAACTAATTCAAGCCAGCTTGAAATGACGTTTGCAAAACACTGAACTTCTGTAATGTGTGTATTTTAGTGGAATATTAAGCAGAAAATTATTTGATTGGGTTGAAATTGACATGTCTTGCTATGATATTATTAGCAGTGCTTGCTAAGGCAATAGCAATAGACCGGCTTAGATCTACATCTAGTTGCATTGAAAATTGGGTTCAGAGAAAAGGTCACGGAGTCAGTGACAGTACTGCCTCTTCCCTTACACCCACCACACTTCTCACAAATGCTGAGCAATTCGATGAGCCGTTGCAGAGCCAGCTGACTTACTTGGCATGGTCCCAGGAACATTAGTGTGACTATGTAAATGATGAGTACATTTTGCTTTAGTCGCCTCGTCATACTTATCCAGGCATGACTTGAGTAGGTCCCACATTTAGGTTGTGACTTTTAGAAGACTTTGGAAACTAATTAAAGCCAGCTTGAAATGACGTTTGCAAAACACTGAACTTCTGTAATGTGTGTATTTTAGTGGAATATTCAGCAGAAAATTATTTGATTGGGTTGAAATTGACATGTCTTGCTATGATATTATTAGCAGTGCTTGCTAAGGCAATAGCAATAGACCGGCTTAGATCTACATCTAGTTGCATTGAAAATTCTGTCATTGATTACTCACTCTCATGTCGTTACAAACCCGCAAGACCTTTATTCATCTTCAGAACACAAATTTAGATATTTTTGATGAAATCTGAGAGCTTTCTGACCCTCCATAGAGAGCAATGTAACTGAAATGTTCCCAGACCCAGAAACATTGAACATTGTTAAAATTATCCATGTGACATGTTCATGTATATTTTTGGTTATTTGTACACATAAAAGTATTTTTGTAGCGTCATAAAAATTACAGTTGAACCACTGATGTCTCATGGACTATTTTCACAATGTTCTTAGTATGTTTCTGGGTCTGAGAACATTTCAGTTACATTACTGTCTATGGAGGGTGAGAAAGCTCTCGAATTTCATCAAAAATATCTTAATTTGTGTTCCGAAGATGAACAAAGGTCTTACGGGTTTAGAATGACATGAAGGTGAGTAATTAATGACAGAATTTTCATTTTTGGGAGAACTATCCCTTTAATAGTCTAAACTTTATTTTTTAAAAGTCAGTTACATAAAAGGCAGATTGGTATAATTTAAATCCCAACAGTAAGACTGATTACCATTTGGTTAACTGCTAGATGTTCAGACTAGTGGTTCTTGAGAGACAGCCTTAACATGGTGGCTATGTTTATGCAACTGGAATATCTTAAAGACATGGGAGTGGATCTAATAAGTAACCACTTAGAATACCCTAGCAACCACCTAAAATTCCAAAGCAACCACAAAGCAATGTGCTTAAACACCACTGAGAAGACTTTAGCAATCCTATAGCAACTGAACTGTGTACAATAAAACCAAGGACATAATTTTTGGTCATTTTTGGTTGGTTTGTTGGATATCATGATCTAACAATAAACTATTTTTAACAGCATTTAATAATCGAGCATGATGTTAATTTATACAAACGGAAATGTTAAATACTGTATGTATTAGTATACTGTATGCAGAAGTTAAGCTTAAAGGATGCTTTAAAAGTGTTTTTCCTTGTTTTTTTGTGTTAGCTATTGATTTACAGAACTAATGTGAGCATTAGTTATGTTACCTTATTGTAATATGATACCAGGTCTTCATATTATCTTTCAACTATTACATGAGGCTTGAAGGGGGAACAAAGTAGGTGCCAAATCTGCTGTCACTCTGATGATTTAGTCTGGTGATTGGCTTGCCATTGTTCTATGTAGGCTTTGATATGCATTAAATGGAAATAAAAATTAATAATGTGAGGTTTCAAATCACATTTGCATACAGTGAGAGTCTTCTTGGCATTCAGGTTGAGCCTTGTTTCACAGTTAGTTTTCATTACCCATCAAAATGCTCAGTGAAGCACTTCAAATATGAGAACATCCCTTTTGGATGGTCTGTTGTGGTTTTAACTATGACAAACAACTCGTAAAAAAAGAAAACTCTGAATCTCTTTTCACATGGCTGTGGACAGTCTTTGAGGATTATGAAGTCAAGCCATTCTCCTCTGATGACGTGAAGCAGGGCTGGGATTGATTCTGACAAGGGTTTCTTGGCCCTTCTTTGCTGTTCCCTCACTTGTGAAGGTGAAGACCCTTAGGACTCTGGGAAGGCGACTGTGATTGGCACAAGGGTCTTTACTGTGAAAGCAGCTGGAATCAATTAATGCATCACAATTTGTCCAAGAGGCTCGTGGAGACAAACCACAGTATAGAAACTCCCAAACACCTGACTCCATCTCACGTAGGACTTTCCCTGCAATGAAAATAATCAGTTGACTTATGAATGAGAGCCACGTTTTCACTTTGAAGAGAGCTATTAACCTTCTCAGGACTTGACATTTACGCGCACTCGCACAGGCTTGACGGTCATGTTGGGCGTTGGTCCCCCAATGGATTGGTTCCAGCTTCATACAAAATATTGCTGCCATTAATCAGCAGAGCTAATCTTCTCCATGCATAAACATCACCTCTGAGGACATCTGTTTTCTCAGGCTTTTTAGCCAAAGATCAGGGGAAATCGTAAAAAGTTGAACTCTCGCTTTTCACGTAATGTAAAAAATAACCTTATTTCACATTTAATACAGTTGTGTTTAATCAGTGAAGCTGAATTTGGACCTTTGGTGATGAAGTTGAAAATGTTTCATCCGAAGCTGCTGCATTAAACCTTGCGATAGTGTGATAAATACAGTATTTTAGCCAAACAGCATGAGACAGAACTGAACTGAACTGACAGAACTGGAAACCAGAACCTTGTCGTTTTATTATTTATTTCTGACAAAGAGCCAAAGTTGCATGTAACCGCCAGTTTCTAGACACTGACTAGTGGTTAAAGTAGTTTTCCTGATTCGATCCATTGTTACTTCTAGGTCTCGCAAAATAAGTAGGCAATTTAAAAACCACCAAAGTCATGGATATTTTGTTAATATTTGCTCTGACCATAATTTCACTACCATTTTTTTTTTTTTACTAAATGCTATGCATCATGACATATTACACTTGGTCAATTCGGTTAAAATATTTGTTGTGATTTAACATGGCTTTAAAAAAATATGCAACTTAAGACAACTGAAATTGGAGGAACAATTTACATTCTCAAGTAGATTGAAGATTTGGATATTATTGTAGCAATTATAATAGATTTTCAGTGGCGCTTGCTAATGTACGTGCACTATGCTACGAAAGCAGTTCTGATAATCTACTGGACATTCAGGGCAAAGGACGAAGCGAGCACATAATAGTACGTAATCAGTTAAAGAAAACAGCACTATGGGCCGTGTGTCTGAGATGATTTACTTGGCCTCATTTACTGGTGTTTTCTTTCCAGCCTCATTAGATGTCATTGTTTGCATTTAGCTTTCACACTGAGCACTGCGGTCATTGGGGGGTTTCAGTCCAAGCAAAATGTTGATGATCCTCATTGTATGGCATAGAAGAAAAAGTGCTTTGCACTAGGTTAACCCAGTTAATGGCCGAACTCAAAACAGACACGGTTCTGTGTGTCTATTCTGCACCATAACCGATTCTACCTGATCTGAAAGACAGGCTTGTTTATGGTTAATGCTGAAGAAAATGGGTACAGATTCAATCATGAGACGTCTTTACTTTGATAAACTATGGGCACTGTGATGCTGCCTGTAGCTGTATCATGATGAATTACAAAAGCATCTGCCATTTGAATTTGGATGCACTGATATGGCTAACATTATGGATGCTATCCAAAGTTTTGCTGTTATCCTCATTTGTAGGCTTCTCATGTTTCAATGTCATTCAATCTTTCAGATACGGAGGTTTGTGACTTTGGCTGGAACAAGTTTCAGAGCCACTGCTATAAGTACTTCACACACCGGCGGACATGGGAAGCAGCGGAAAGAGAGTGTCGTCTGCAGGGCGGTCACCTCACCAGCGTCCTGTCCCATGAAGAGCAGCTCTTTGTTAATCGTGAGTTTATGATTTTATAGAGTTTATGAATGGTATTGGCAAAGCAGACATCAGTCATTTTATTGCTCACTCTTGATAGGGCCTGAACAAACCATTAACTCTTTTACTTTGTTACTCTTTCAGTATTGTATAGAGTGCTGTAGATGACGTATTTTTGTAGGCCAAACCAGAAAAACTCTCAGACACCAACAAACGTTTTTAATTGTTCAGCATGATAATCTTCAGAATTGAACGCAACGTTTATGAATTCTAAAGCCTAAATGCAATTGGTAGAAGTACAAAGCTAAACGTAGGCTATAAAGGAACTAAAACATGTTTGCATGACATTTTCCCTGACAATCTGAGTTAGAATAGTTTGCAAAAGCATGATTCTAAACACAATGAGGCTGTAAAAGCAACTAGTTAAGCGTGATGTTTTATGTCCCGACGAAATTGTCTTGTAGGCTTGGGACATGACTATCAGTGGATCGGACTGAATGATAAAATGTTTGACAATGATTTCCGCTGGACTGATGGACACCCTATGGTAAGATGGGATTCATTATTTTGATCCTAAAATGTCTGTTTATTAGATGAACATCTGTGTTCCAGGTGACCATGAATTCAGATATTAAGATTCAGATACGAGTCATTTTTGGCGTGTTGTTTTTTTCCGGCCTGAATAAATGAGGTTGTTTGATCCTAAAATTAGTGCGAAGCAATTGTGCACACACAGTTATCAAAATCACAGTATAAAAATGTGTTCCATAAACCATAAGCTTAGATGAAGTAGATGAAGCTAATGCTAATGGAAAAGTTCTCACTTTAGCATTTTATCATTCTGTGTGGTATCACATAGAGGCACATCACATGAACTTTATTTATTTATTTGCTTTTTAAAATTGATTTCTGATCATTTATTTATTCATTTAGCTGTTTTATTCATCGTTTATTTACTTTTTTATTTGAGTGATTTTATTCATGCATTTTTATGTATGCATGTATTTATTTATTTCCTAAAATAGCATAAATCAGAATGCAAAACTGCTAATTTTGCAAATACTCAATTTTTGCAAAAACATTCAATTGATTTTGATGATCTTGCGTCATCATGCATATTTGATATTTATTTGATTTGTTGTATGCCTTTCTACATATGAAATGGGGCTTGAGTGTTTGTGTTCAACCCATGCAAATTGCATGCGGCAGTACATTTGATTAGAATAACGTAGCATCCCTTTCCCCCCATTTTATCAAGGTAAGTCCCATGTAACCCTGCCAGATGTGTATGGAGCACAGTCTATTTTGATTCTTCCATGTGATCTTTGCGCCCTCATGTGGGCACATGCAGTGGTGCAAGAGCAGTTGGAATAACACCCCCCCTCCCCCCTTTGTACTTTTGCACTAGCAATTTGAGAACTGGAGAGCGGGTCAGCCGGACAGCTTCTTCTCCACAGGCGAGGACTGCGTTGTGATGATCTGGCATGAGAGCGGCCAGTGGAACGATGTGCCGTGCAATTACCACCTGACCTTCACCTGCAAGAAGGGCACAGGTGAGACCTCCTCTTCCCCTCATCTAATCTACAGTGTCGCTCACTGTCAGCTCACTGTCTTTGACCTTCTTTTGCCTCTGTCTCAGTGTCCTGCGGTCAGCCTCCTGTCATAAAGGATGCCCAAATCTATGGCAGCATGAAGGCGCGCTATGAGATCAACTCTCTGGTCAGGTACCACTGCAA
Organism: Sinocyclocheilus rhinocerous; assembly: GCF_001515625.1. NCBI lineage: Eukaryota > Metazoa > Chordata > Actinopteri > Cypriniformes > Cyprinidae > Sinocyclocheilus > Sinocyclocheilus rhinocerous. Next base: position 683,111 of record NW_015631204.1, on the reverse strand, counting down.
GGACGGCTTCATCCAAAGACACGTTCCCACTATCAGATGCCGAGAAGACGGCCACTGGGACAAGCCCAAAATCACATGCTTGAATCGTAAGTCACTGGCTCTGAATAAATAGATGTTTAGTGAAATCCAGTCATGAAATGCACTAGTATTATTTTAGTATTATTTATAATAACATTTTATATAAAACATTTTGAATTAGTCTTTATTTATATATTTTGATTTTGTTATGCTTTTGTCATTTTTATAATTGTTTTTATATATCTATACATTTATTTGTATATCAGTTATTTATTTCAGTTAGTTAATGTCTTACTCAAGTCAAGACATATTGAAATACATTTTTATTTTTAATTCCACTTTAAGGATTAGTTCACTTCCAGAATAAAAATTCCCTGATAATTTACCTAAACCCATGTCCTCCAAGAGGTTCGTGTCTTTCTTCAGTCGAAAGAAATTTTTCCAGCCAGCGGGTTGAAGGTCCAAATTGCAGTTTCAGTGCAGCTTCAAAAGGCTCTACACGATCCCAGCCGAGGAGTAAGGGTCTTATCTAGCAAAACGATTGGTCATTTTCAAAAAAATAAAAAAAATTTTTTAATTGATATACTTTCTAGACACAAATGCTCATCTTACACTAGCTCGACCTCACGCATTACATAGTCACATTGGAAAGGTCATGCGTGACATTGGCAGAAGTACCGGCCCAGTGTTTACGAAGCGAAGGTGCAAAAAAAGTCAAATGCCCTTTACAAAAAAAGGTAAAACAACAATGTCGGACGATTTTGAAGTAGAAGGAGAAAGTGAAATGGAGTTTTTCGACCTATCCTACCTTTTTGAACCGAGGTACACAGATGAAGAACTAACCATGCGTGACCTGTCCAATGTGATTTTGTAGTGCATGAAGTTGCGCATGCACATTGCAGAGCTAGTGCAAGATGAGCATTTGTGGTTAAAAAGTATACAATTTTTATTTTTTTTAGAAAATGAGCAATCATTTCGGTAGATAAGACCCTTATTCCTCAGCTGGGATTGTGTAGAGCCCTTTGAAGCTGCATTAAAACTGCCATTTGGACCTTTAGCCTGTTGGCCGCCATTGAAGTCCACTATATGGAGAAAAATCCTGGAATGTTTTCCTCAAAAAACTTTAATTTATTTGTGACTGAAGAAAGAAAGACATGAACATCTTGGATGACATGGGGCGGTGAGTAAATTATCTGGAAATTTTTATTCTGGAAGTGAACTAATCCTTTAAGAAAGAATGTCATGTGGTTTTGGATTGGAAGTGAGGACGAGGAAATAATGACAGAATTTTCATTTTTGGGTAAACTAACCTTTTGAATTAACATCTCTTTTTCCTTTTATTCTGCAGCATCTACCTACCAGAAGATGTATGCACACAAATATCAAAACAATAACTATTACAACAACAGTAAGAGACGCTATAGCGAGTCGACGCAGTACCGTCATGTCTGGTCAAAAACAGCAGATGATTCCAGACACTGATCTCCATCCAGAGCTACAGATGCTTCACGTCTACAGAGAAAGTCTAAAGGGGCGAAGCCAAACCATGTGCCTGATGAATGTTTTAGAGCCGAGAAGTGAATTACCCTGAGGGACTGCAAAAAAACACCATCACCCACCCACTGAGAGTGTACTTTGACTATGCAACAGTCAACATTGCATATTGTAATAATGTCTTAATGTTTTGACATGGGGAGGGGGGTTGAATGGGGGGTGAATGGTGACTGTTATTTAGTTTAATTCATCCATAACTTTTGCTTACGAAGAACTGGATTTCCTGTTCTCTCTGGCACAATAAGAGTGCACTATGGTACGAGCAGAGTATAAACAGAACAATTACAGTACGCAAGAGTAAAAGAACAATAGGCATTATATTGTTTCACATTGTGGTGAGGGGGGTTCAAAAGAGATGTCACGGGGCTGGAGGACAAACAATGCTGAAAGGACTGCAAATCATGACTGGAAAACAAATCTTCAACATCGTCTTCCCCGGCAGCATCCTCACTGGTTGTGAGGATTACTCAGATAACATCAAACGATTGTACACTCTCATAATCATATTCTCATATGGCATCAAAATATATATTTCCGGTGTTTGTTTTTTAATATGTGGGTTTGTAATATAACCATTTTTACTTTTTTTATATATATATATATATATATGAATGTCATGATAAAATATGAAAATATGAATACTGTATGTGTGGTTGAATGAACTAGCATTTTTGTCAAACATTATTACAGATGTTACATGAAGCCATAGAAGTTTAATTTATTGCTGAAGATACATATAACGATGAATGAACTGTGAGATTTGAATAATAAAGCGCTATTAGAATATTATGAACACGTTTAAACCGTGTGTGTTCTAGTTTGATTGCATTTCCCAAAATTCCCGCGCTAATTCTGACAGAAACCGCCGCTACCATGGTGTTGACCAAAAGAGGGCGATGTAACGGTTACGTTGATTTTTTTTTACGTTTTTTTGAAGTTTACATTGTGACCGTAGTGAAAAGACACCTGCTCTGTTTTGACGACTTTCTAATCGACTAACGTGCTAGCGTTGCAAGGTAAGGACGTGGAAGTTTAAAGGGGAACATTGTTCAATGTTCATTTTGAGATTACATCTTTTAACTCTGGGAAGCTTCTGGTGTGTTTTCTGAGTGATTTGGCAAGCAAAATAACATTTAGACTACGACTGTTTCTTTTTACCTGAATAACTGAATAGCACAGTGGCCATGGCCATATTTAGTTATTGTAGTTTTGTGGCATTATTCCATGTTTGTGGGCCAACTTTCTGTATGTGCTAGTCAGATTGTGTATTTCTAAAACTGACCAAACTTTTTAGTTGCTCCATTTCGTCTGAGAAAACGGACCAAAAGTATTAGTGACTCTTCTAGATTGATTATTGCACGTTAGGTGTGTATACACAGTTTTGTCCAATAAAATGGTCATTAGAAATATGTCTGCTCCTAATACCATGGAGTATCCTTGGAGAAAACTATCTGTTAGATTTTTAGAGACAGTGAATGAGAAAAATCATAACGCTTAATATGGTAGCTATACTCATGGAAGTACCACCTTTAAAAGGTTCAATTGCCTGTTATTTACAGTAAACACACAGTTGAATAAGGTAGACAAGCTTTTGCAGAGAAAGAAACAATGTTTGTGATGCCATCATTGTCAGATTTTTCTGGTTTGAAAGATATGATTAAACCGTTTTAAGAGTTTTTGAGCTCTGCAACCTTTTGCCTGCAATAATGCTCTTGGGCTTTTAATTCTGAGGACATTTTTTTTTATTAAGCCAGTCACCTGATTTCTATTTTCCTTGCAATTTCTTTATTTTGGCAGAGTGTGAGAAATGCCACAGACTGTAAAAACTAGACCTCTGTAATTTTTACATAATTTCTCAGTGTGCTTTTCTAAAAACAACCAAACCAAATATGTATTTGACCAATTGTTTATTTTTTGGGTCAAGGGGGTTTTCCACATTGATACAGTCAAATTATCCCTTTAATTATACTTTATGTACATGAAACAAGAGTGAAAAATGTTAACATCGTCTATGAAGACATGTCTAAACATTCAGTTCTAAAACTGATTTTGAAGATTTGTAAACAAGGCATACCTACAGTTGCCAGAGTCAAAACAACATGAATAATGAATGTGAATACAGTATTTTGAAACAACAAATATTTAGAACTTTATTTTTTCATTTTTTTCCCCCGTGGAGCTGGTCATATAGTGTAGTGGCTGAAACACATGACCTTGAGTTCTAAATTGGCTGTGTTCAGCCTAATGGTAATAATAATAAGAATAAAACATCAAGTTGTTTTTGTCTTAGCTTGGCAGTCTGTTTTAATGGTTTATTTCCAAATGCCATGGCTTTGACATGTTCTTCTGAAGGTCTACTGCTTCATAGACTAATAACGACTGAATGCAGCATGCTAACTATGCACTTTTTTGTTGTGCCATTATTTTTTTTGCGTCGTCTTTGAGTAAACCTTTTCCTGCAAGGTCTTTTTTTTCAACAATAGAAAATGAAGTTCATTGTGCTGTTTTTCTTTTACTAAGTAACACAAAGTGATCATTAGCACTGTTGTCTTTTTAACCACTTCAGTCTTGCTATTCGTAAACGGTAACATGCATACACTAAAACTACTCATCACATGTGCTAGAAACTGGGCCGTGTGCTTTTTTTTCCGCACAACTTCTTCTAGTAAAATAATTTGTACTAACATTTGTTTTAACATTTGGCACCATTGCTATGGGCTATGTTTGAGGATAGGTTTTCTGTGGTTTCATGATTTGATCAGAAATACTAAAAACAAGTTCTCGAAAACAAACCAAGATTTACTTTTGAAACACAATGGTTTTGTTATTATGTCTGTGGTATGAACCACAGATTTCTTCATCGTCCTGAACACAAAGAACGTTTGACAGTGACAAGGTCGATACAGTGGAGCTCTTAATTTCTTACATTGTGTCGTAGGGGAGGCATTGTATAAACACATAGTTTCAAGAAAAAGATCATTAACATACATTTATAAACACTCTACTTGTATATTTCAATAGTTAAAAAAATCACAGAACAATGTTTCGTTTCTTAACAATGTGACTTATGACTCAACATGGTTTGGTCCACACATAAAACTAAATTTAAAAAGGTATGCTTTTAGAAAATAATACAATATAGCACCCTGTAAGGATGGCAAAAGAAAAAATTGTGTACATTGTGCCATGGCTGTACTGTATGGTTTTTAGCACTTTCATTGAATTAGTTTTCCTGTTAACAGAAAATATATTTTTCACATGCTATTTATATGGGATATGATGTTATTGAATGATAAACTAAGTGCCCAAAGGTATCAGTTCTAAGTATTTAAGCTTTGCTGTCATACTGTTCTAGAACATTCCTCAAGCTACTGCATGCTAAATGGAAGAGCGCAGTGCGAATTTCTTCTGCAATCTCACCAAATATCTCTTCCTTCAGCACTGCTGTACTGTATAAGATCATTCAGACCTGGAACCAGTAGCTATAATTTCTGCGGCACCCAATGAATACTATTCCTGTCCTGTTGCCTTCTTGTAGCAAAGTCCTGATTTTGAAGGAAGAGGACGCCTGAGGTGCCTCCTAATCCTACAGAATCTTTGCTTCAAACAAACGCCAATCACTTATTTTATATTCAAATCCTTCTGTATTACAGTATCTAGAGACTTTGTCACAGTTTTAATGCACTCAAACTAACTCCTTACATTATTACGCTTAGTTCGTGAGTTATACAGTTGGTACGCTCAGTTGTCTCTCTTGTAGCAGTAGACGCCGTAGAGTTTGTGCTTCTTGTCTGGGAATCCAGAGAAGCGGACGGTGGCCTCCGTGGGACTGCAGCGTCTGCGTGGTCTTGAGATTGGGTAGCGTACACTGCCATCCGCCAGCCAGCCTGCGTCACAGCGGTCGTAGCCCAGCAGCTTCCACGCTGCGTACATCTGCCCGACTTTAGCGATCTGAGCGCCGTCCTTTTGACACGCCCGCACTGCCTCGTCATACGTAAGTTTGAAAGGGTGTATCAAGTAATAGAAACGTCCTAGAGAAGAGAAAGGGGAAAAGTGTTTATTCTCAAATAATATGCAGTAAGGGTATTAAACATGAGGAAGAGAATTTTCATTAGAGATTCTTTGCATGGCTGAACTCAATTTGTTTTTTCCTTTCATACATTATGTATCACATCAATTGCTTTACTTTTTTTTGGAGAAGCTAGCCTATTTCAGATGTCTTTCAAACGGTGGGGAGGACAAACCTTTGTAGTTAGAGGTGAAACAGAAGACATCATATCTTTCCTTTTGCTTGTCACGCATCCCATAATTCCTCACACCAGGAATGGTGTTTTTGCCTCCACATGGCTCTCTGGGTTTGGTGATGGGGTACTGCACCGATCCGTCACTGAGCCACCCTGCATTGCACCAATCCATCCCATCTCTCCATGCATCGTACAGCTGGTCAAAAGATGCCACGATGGCATCCTGGTCTCGGCAAGCTTTCTCAGCATCAGCGAAGTTCAGGTTGTAACGACCCAGTCGAGGAAAATATGGGAAAACAATGCCTGTAGAAACCCCGAAGAGCAAAAAATTTATGAAATTGCATTTTTTGCATATAGGAATCTTTAAAAATGCTCCCTGATTAGATCTGTGTAATCTGGCGATAATCAAATTCTTGACTGATAAGTCGATGTTTTCTTCAATGCATCATCTAAAGTAAATTTAAAATTTAGATTTATTGTATGCAACTGAAATGATGCCAAGAATGCAGAGAGCAAGGACCAAACAAATGTCCCATTATTTGACAATGATAGCTCTTATGTCAGGATCTTGCTGATGGTCTAGATTTATAAGTTGTTCTACTCTGCGTTATAAGACTATTGAATAGCGTTTACATCGCACACAGTGTGAAGAGAGTCAGCACAATGCTATCTCATAGCTAACTGCCTTGAGGAACAGCCAAGGATGCATAAACTGTGTATAGTATTATGTGTATTATTCTGGAAAGAAAACAGCCAGTCATACAATGGCATTGTCGCTGTTTTTTCATTTTTCATTTTTTCAACTTGTGCTAACTTGTGTACCTATCTTAAGTTATGTTTGAAGGAAGCAGGATATGTACACAAAATATTAATATAACCTAATGACAACTGTCAAAGACATGATTTTTTTTTGTAAAGATTATTGTTGGGTGCTGGTCTACATGGTAGTTGTGCCTAGTCATGTTGTTCACCAGCAAAACTAAAAAAAAAAAAAAAGATTAAACTGTTTGACCCAGGAAATCTTGCTAGTCAATCTATTTTTAAAGCATGGTATAGTGACATTACCACACCAGCATCTAAATCCTCAGGAACAAAATTAAAACAACCTGTGAGACATTGTGGTAGTGCTTGGCTAAATGTCACTAGAGAGACCAGGAAAATCCAGGTATGTTAGCAACATAAATCTATGCTTTACCTTGCAGGTCAAGTGAGACAACTGCTGTATCATCCTCCAAGCCATCAATGATTTCACACTTGTATTTCCCATAATCCTCCAGAGTGATGTCAGTGATAACTAGTGAAGCATCATTCTTGCCGGCATCCTGCAGGTGTACGCGGCCGTGGAATCGACCGTAGCTCTTTTTGTGGAAACCCATAGCTACAAACACATCAATTTCCTTCAGATAATCTGAAGTCAATTTAGTCCATTTAATCCTCAGTTTGGGATTTGGGGGAGATGAGGGATCCCGGTTAAACTTGCATTGCAGTGTGGCATTGCCACCACGTTGAGAGATTACTTTGGGTTGTGCTGTGTCAACTGAGAGTCTGGGGCCATTTTCTGAAAGTCAAAGAAAGAGACATTCAGATTGTCACATTTGTCAGTCAAAGAAATAAACAAAATAAGAATGCAGATTGCGACCAAGTTAATAGCCTTTGTTCTGAATTTTTTGTCCCAAGGCCTGTTGCATTGGTTAGTGTTCAATAACTTAAGGCGTTTCACAAAGATGATAGCTTGAATTTATCCTTGTCTATTGCTACAGGCTTTTGTGGTTATGCAAACACATAAATCACTGTGTTTTTTAGATTTCAGAAAAATGGAAACTCCCCTACATGTTTATGACAGAAACCTAAGAGTGACTGTGTATGCTCTTCCAATGAAGGCACTTCAGTAGGTGTTGCAACCATTTTAGTGCACAAATAATTAGAGAAATGTGTGCCAGTTTTTTCTTAAATCCATCACTGAAAAACTACATTATTGCACTTTTGTAACTATAAATAGTTTAGAGTAGGGTTGTAGGCTATGATAAGCTTTTCTCATTTTGGTGGGTAACATTTTACAAAATGGGATATGAAGAAAATAGGCTGGCAAATTTCCCAGATGTGTTGTGGGATCAGTAATCACAGAGAGAAGAAAGGTAAATCTAGAAGAGTTGAAGAGGGCTTTTAATATGGTCCATATTTACATGGCTGGTTTTGTTTTTCACTCATGCCATTCATTACATATGGATGCTTTATCACTGTGGAGGTCATGGAAACACTGTGGAACTCTGCAGGTTCTTAAAGTTTTTGCTATTCTCTAAAGTCATCTGGTTCTCATAACGACGTATTCGGGACCCAATGGAGACCTGATTGGAGTATGTCATTCAAGGTAAAACCAGTGTTTTAATTTATAATTAAATGTTAGAGGAATTTGTATGTCTAGATAAAACTCTCCCATACTCTTCTTCATTACCAGGTTAAAGAATGAAGACTCTCAATGTCAATGTCAAATAACCTGAGATAAGACTTGGGATTGCCAAGTTCTCAACAACGCCCTGTTGGATCTGGTGAAAACCTGCATGTTATCCAGTCAACCAAGACACGCTGCAGCTAAACTACAGTAAACTCAACTTATGCTACAGGAATGCTTATTTGTCAAAACTTCACGTGATTTTGTATTACAGGCACTGGCACAGTGTCCTAACCAGGTGCGATGCAACAAGTTTCAATTTATAATGTGCAAGAAAGCATGTGATTTCACTGGGGGCTACTTAGCATGGCCCTAAAAATAAATAGGAGATTGAATCCAAGCTACCAAGTCTTATTGTGCATTAGATGTGGTTGATTAGGTAAAAACAGATTATCATTTGCAGAGATAGCTGTTATCATTTATCATTGCATCATTCCTGGCCAGGGCACAATGTGTTGTTTTTATACTAATTAATACTTACTATATTGTTGTTCACACAAACTAAAAACTTGTTTATTTTGCAGATGAGGTTGGGGAGGCTGATATACTACTATAATCAGATATCAGCATGAATAAATACTGAACCTCAATAACTTATCAAATATTTAACACTTGTAGTAAGTGATTCCAGCCACTTTGCGTCCTGTGACAGGAGCCAGAGGGTTTCGAATCACCTAAGTCGACACCCGATGAGATAATTACGGTAAGTGTCCCTGTTAAGAAATGCTGGAGGGGGAAACACCATTTTAGGGGATGCGCAGTACAACCCCCTCTCTTGTCTCTCTCTTACTTTCTGTCTCACTTTCTCCCTCTCTTCTCCACTCTTTCTACTATTTCCTCTCACACACAATCACAAACACACCTTTTCCCATCTCTTACCTGAGATGTATATAGTCCTGTAGTGTTCCAGGTCACTGTATGCCTCGTCAAAGCTGTCAGCTCTGCTCTCGGAGAGGACCAAGAGGAAGAAAAGAAGGAAGGTCATCTTGATTTATAGCACCGGGGGGGTTGGGGGGTACTTCACTACATAGCACAAAAATAAAGGGACAGTCAGACAATATGCATTTTACAAAACCATTTATCTACTGTATATCCAATCCAGGAAGGAGACATTCTTTAGAGTTATTATTAGGCTTTACTAAAACAATCTGGAGTCATTTTCTGTGGAGTTTGAGAGAGAGCTCAGTTTTGTGTGACCTGCACCAGATCCCCTGCACGTTTCCATCTGCAGTAACTCCCCTGTGCAGTACTGTCACGCAGACACCAGCGCACGCTGTCCTTTTCACCACATCTCCCAGAAAGACACACAAATAGGGCAAGGTACATAAATGACTAGGACCGGTAAACTTTTCACGCATGCATAAATCCCAATTAACACCAGTGCTGCAGGACTGCTTCCTGTACCCTTCACCTTAAGAGACACTGAAGTGTGAGAAAAGTGCAGTCAAGATGGCACAAACTAGCACAAAACTTTGCTGGCACACTTCTAAAGCACAGACAGTCTCCCTACAGACTCGGAGCTCAGAAAAGACTTACCATCTTACGGAGCGTGTGCTCCCGGCCACTAGCACATGTAAGGACAGCTACGCAAAAGATCAGGATTAGAAAGTGTGTATAGTCTTCTCTCCCTCTCTCTCTGCAGTCACTCTGATTGGATCGTTTTTTTCTTCATTCATTTCAGAGTGCTGACGCACTGAGGTAGTTCCTCTCTACTGCAGTCAGCAGAACTGCTCTGCAGAGTAGCCAACCCCCCCAGCCCCAGCCTGCAAACAGTCATTACGCATACCAGGAAGCCACCGCTGATAACAGTGAGGACTCGCAGATGCAGTGCCCTCACCTGTGACAGATAAGTTTCCACAGTACAGTGAGCTTGCTCAACTGTGACAAGGTAAAATCATATCCTGCAGGAGAAGGATACCAAGTCCTCTGTTGCGAAAAAAGACTAAATACAATCCAAAGGATCTCCAGGAATTGGAGGGTCTGCTATGCTAAATTGCCCTATGAGGCCACTTTATAGCACAATTGTTACAGCTGAAAGAATTTGTTCCCGCCCAAATGACCCTAAGGCCTTTTTAGTGTAACGACTGTCAAACATGCTCTGTTTTGCAGGCTGACGGTTAACCAAACACACTAACTGTGCTGTTGACAGAGAACACTGTTACGAATCACATTCCTTTGTGACACTCCATTGTGTACAGTGAGGTCAAGCACAGGGAAAACAGTCCATGCCTTTAGTTTTCAAATGTGGGTAAACGTCTTAAACGCATAGACTGCAGTTGATCAGAAAACAGCAATGGTTTAGAAACCGTGCCAGACCACCAGTTAATTCACATAAGCATCACAAGAATCTTAGTCTTGCACAACTAGAGAACTTATCTTCTGGGAAGAGGCACCAATTCTACAATTGGGAGAAAACTCCCTCGTTGTTGAAATCACTTGCTGCCAGGAAACGGTTACAGATTTGATGGTTGAATTTGCTTTAAGACAGTCCAGTGAAAACAGTGACTCAATACTCTGATGCTTCTTAACCTTGTACTCCTCTTGTTTTTGGACATTTAAGCTAGGTTGCTGTTACCGCCTTGTAGGGCTGTCAAAATGACTGAAAAACTAAATTCGAATTTTCTACTTAAATATTATCAAAATTCAAATTATATTCTAATTTAAAAGGCATAATTTCAGTTAGGGGGAAAAAAGCTTTTGGCTTCTCTCCTGAGGCCACAAGAGGGCGCATCGCGCAAAATATTATGCACGTTTCTTCAAAGCATAATAAAATAACACGGCTATCTTTGAAAAAAAAGTGCATAATGTTTAAAATAATGTTTATAAACCATATATAATTAATAAAGTTGCTTAAACAATTAGAAAAAAAAAACAGCACCATGCATGTATGTATAGTTTATCAATCACAAAGAGTAGGCTATTTTCTTCATTTAAAAACATGAGATACAGTGGGATCGGGAAAAACTGCCATAAAGTCTTGAGACATGTTTTTTAAAAGTTTAACTTATATTAATTTTACATAGCTTTCTAAACATGCGGCTCTCTTCTGCGAGACGCGAGTGCAACGCTGATAGATGTCCCTCTAGAAAATGTGATAAATATGTGTTCTGTGTGAATGGCTTGGTTTCAGTTTCGCCGTAAACAACATCTTCTCCACACTGATGCTCACGTTTTCCGCAATATATTGAATGAACAACGTAGCAGTGACGCATCTAGTGGGTGGACAGGCTAACAAAAGCATTAAAATGCAATGACACTTACATCGTCGTCACATTTCATGCGCCACTGATAAGGCTGCCTAACGGCTGACGCAGACCTAAAATTCGAATGCAACGTTTTTGCATTCGAATGTGGATTTTTTTTTTTTTTTTATTCGACGAATATTCGAAATTCGATTTTTTTTTTTTTTTTTACAGCCCTACCGCCTTGACATTAAATCCCATTCTTTGCAGTAAACAACAAATGAAGCTGCCAATGCCTAACAATGGTCTTTAAGCAGTTTAATAGTTGCCTGACCAGGTCTCTTGCAGACTTATTGTACAGTGGAATATGAGTGGATAAGCATGGTGTAATTTGCGCAGAAAATAAATGACTTGTCAACAATCTGTAGTCTGGGACAGGTCCTGATTAAACATGCTTGTTTAACTCAAGCACAGATTGTCCCAGCAGTTCTGCAGACTTTCCAGTCCTCATATGGAAATCCCTTTTGCAAGACCCAAACCTTTCATTTGTTACATTTTATTTTATGATGTAAAGTGTTTAGTTAACTGGGCTTTTTAGCAAGTGTCTATTAGTGTCATTTTAAAGTGATGTTTTTATAGCAGTGGATCTGAAATTAACTTCCCTGATGTAAATAGTACTTTTTAATGTATTGGGATTGGCTCATAAATGACCAATTTCAAAGATAGGAAAGCATTTATGTTTTTGCATAAAACTAAATATTTACAGTCTTCCCCTTGGAACTTTTGTTAGAAGCCTTTTGTTAGAAGAAGAAAATATATTGCTAGACAGTGTAGGTCAGGAGACTATACACACAGTTTGACATTATACACAGTTTGACTACACAATGGGGGGGGGGGTCATTTTATGATGTCACTTCCCAACAACTCACTCCTACTGGTTCCTGAGCAGCTGAGAAGCTCAAAGAGATTATGGATCCGATTTGGCCAGAACCTCATTTCCCTTTGTGTTTCTCTCTTGTTCATTCACTAAGTGCCAAACAAATATATAGCTTCCAGTGATCATGCATTAAGCTAGTCAACTTGATTTCAACAAATGATTTCTTTTCAGAAAACTTTAAGTATAATGGCAGTTGGTCATAATAAAAAGAAATGCATTTTTACAATTGATAGACCAATATATACTGTATCAGCCAGACTGATAAATCTGTCAATATTTGGCCATTTTAATCTAACTTATACAGTACTTACAGAACAGAGATGTCCTTTAGAGATTCTGATAACACCTGACAGCAGTATCAGAGAGTAAGCTCTAATTTAAACTTGAGATGAATGTGTGCGCGTGTTAAATGAGGATTTGTCTGTAATGTGTTTGTTAAATGGGTTAATTATTCTTGTCAGGAAATGCAGACATAATTGAACGGCTTAAGGCGGTAAACCTGCTGAGTCCAGCAGACCTGTGCAGATGGCAGTGGTGATTTCCAGGTGAATGCAAAAACAGTTCAACACAAATAAGATGCAGTGTAAATCTGTGATTTCAATGACTCATGTTTAAAGCTTACGTTTGATTCTACAAAGCACACAGTAACCCTTAATCTCCATAACATCAGTATGAGGACTGTTTCCACCCTTCAAACGATTCGCTGTCTTTGAAGGCCACGGCATCTCTCTTCACTAGACATTAGACCGATGACAGTGTATGAATGGGATGCTAAAATCTCCTATTTATAGATCATAGAGATCAGAATTGGGCACTGTCCACACGAACACGGTTATTTTTAAAACCGCAGCTTTTTCTATGCGGTTTGGCCATTCGTCCACACGCAAACGCAGAACCAGGTCATTGAAACCAAACATTTTTGAAAACACCTGCCAGGGTGAAGATTTTCAAAAACTCTGGTTGCAGTGTTATCGTGTAGACAGCGAAACCGGAATTTTTGGCTTGTGACGTCGGAGCCTGCGCTGTTATCTCCGCCTACTGGAGACTTTTTCAGGCTTCTGATTGGCCAACATGGCTTTACCATGGCTATGCCACCTGTTGGTTTGGCATGCCCTTGACAGTGGTTCATAGCATGCGTTTGCGTTTTCATGTGGACAGAATTTTTTTTAAAAACGGAACAAGGAAAAACTCCATTTATAAAAAAAAATACCCGTGTACGTGTGGACATTCTGTCACTCAGACAGGTTCTGCTAAAAAAAAAGTCCTGTTTACGTTATTGAGGACAGTTTTACGCAAAATTTAAATTGAGGAAACAGTTTGAACTTTACAACATAATTCCAGTATTTGCATTGTAAATGTTTGTGGATGAAACATTTATTGAAATCACCACCATGTCCTACAGTCTGCTGGTATAAGATACATGTAGTTATTATTTTTAAATATATACTGAAAATTCTGGCAGTAATTTTAAATATATTAAATATATCACAATTATTCAGACCTTGAAATTCTTGAATAAGTCTTGCCTAAAACATACATTTAATTTCAAATTCAAATGTAATGAAATACTTATAGATTTGATGGTACTATATACACTGGATTGATTTGTTTCAAGCAACACTGATTTAATTTTCTGCTTCACTTTTAGTTTTCCAGGCTGATTAACTAGAAGTATTTCTAAACAGCGCCGAAAGACCCAGTGACCCTTGTGGAGGTTTAGGCAGTAACATGCCTAAGACTGGCCCCATTGATGGGGTAATTGGATGGGCCATTACACAGTCTTCGGCATCCAAAGAACCACTCCCAAAAACAAAAAAGATCCATGTCACAACATCTAAAATCTTTCCATGTGTTTTCTCTAGGGGTCAGGCATGTGTTCGACCCCCACTCTCTGCAAGCACTCAATAAAGTGAGTTCATTTCATGGACTCATAAGTCAAATCCATTTGTTACAGGTGCCATATGCAGCATATTTGTCTTAAAATGTATTAGTACACATGGACATAGTTTGTAGCATTTTTTGCATTCTGTGAATCAAACAAATAACGGACTTGAAAACAAAAAAATCATTCATTATTTGTTCTCCTTTATGTTGTTCCAAACTTGTATGCCATGATGGTAAGTGAGATTTTATGTATTGTTTTCTGGGTTATAGAGCGGGGTTAAATAGGGTTTCTCGATCTCTATTAAAACATATTCTAATGTTTCACTCTATTTGAGAAAAACCATACAAAGGTCAGAAAACAGTTCAGCCATTCATAATGAACAATAAGGAGATGCTCTGTTCTGAATAATACAAAGAGTCTTTCTGATTTCCTACTATTTTGTGATGTGTGGCAAATGACTGCGAAATACTTTTTTCCAAAAAAGAAAACGGAATAATTTGTACACTGTAAGAAGTTATCCAGTTCCACATATGTTCACTTCTGTACATTGTCAGATGAACATACATACTAATTGTAAAGTGATCTTTAAAGATCCCTTTTTTTGCTGTTTGATACAGTAGTGGTCTTGGATGTTATACTGACACCAACTGGTGATGATGCAGTTTCCCGCAAACTTTTTTTGGTTACTAATGCCATTTTAGAAATATCCTATTTACAGGTGTATTTAGCTGGTCATGTGCTCTCAACATGGCAGCCAGTTAAACATCTCGTCTAGGGCACTATAACTGCAATCCTCATCTCATGTGAGTGGACATCATTGGGGGTCAAACAACGAAGGTGCGCATTTATTACTTTATCAATTTCTGCTACATTTGTTAATAGTTTTTTTTAAGCCTGTTCTTTTATTTATCAAACTGTTTGCTTGCACCTATGCAACAATGGAATTGATGCCAGGGATGCAAAACATAATCATTATCCTAAAATTAGTGTTTGCTGTACTGTGGCCACTTGGATTTACTTGAATATTTGCTGCCTGCAGCTATATTTTTGGCAGGTATTAAATGCAATATTTTAAGTGGAAAAACTTGCTGCATCTTTAAAGTTGCATTAGTTTCATTCACGCACCATTAATTTAATGGTGGGAGGAAACGCCAGTTGTGTAAATATAACCTTTTCATTCAGCTTGCACATGTTCCTTACTGTTCTGTAAGTATGTTCCATGTTCGTTCAAGACAATGTGCCTCCTATTCATAGACTCCAGCATGAAGAAGGGCTCTGTGCTTGGTGCATAAAGAATCTTTAACTTGGCAGCACTACCTGGGTGTGTTAACAGCAGTGCTCATATCAAAAGGTGGACTCGTAAGGCAAGGCTGATGGACAGCAGATGGACTTTTTGATCAGGCAGCAGGTAGAATTCCTGACAGCTGGATACTTAGAGGGCAAAAACTGGGTTACTCTTGCTATATCCATTTTATTTGAAAGCTGAATATTCTGTAGTACAAATAAACTCTTAGTTTGAGAGAATATTTCTTCCAGAGGTACATGGGGCGGGTTTGTGACGGTCCACCCACCCGGCATCTCATTAGAGTTCTGTGGGTTTTGACGTCACCCTCGCACCACCTGAACACACACAAAGAGTCCTCAGTGCATATGCATAAACTACAACTGTCTCTATACCGCATCTGCAGAATTAATCTCTGGACAAAACACAGCGATAGTTTTACTCAAATCCAATTAACATCACCGGTCTAAGCATGAAATGAACAACGTTTAATGAGATAAAACAGACTCTCTGAATGATGCAACACATTAACCTAGAGGAGACCGGGGTGAAATTAATTGCATTGACCCAGGCCACCCTCCTCTATATCATAGCACTGTGGAGAATAAGGATGAAAGGTCACTTGGAAAATCGGCTGGTTAAATGTGTTCTGCCAACCATGTGAGGAAAAAGTCAGAGTTCAACCATGGTCATCACAGACCACCAGACACATCTTTGAGAAAGCTGGCGATGTGACCTTGAGATCAGCAGCCAAACAGCTGCCAGACAGATCTGATTAACCACCGCTAAATAGCAAACAAGGCAACATGCATTATGTTAACCAGCTTTACATAAAGAAACAGTGTCTGCTGAAACAATTGTGCTACCAACTTAAAGACCAGGCAGATGGAAAAGAAACTATGTAGTTGCAGTTGTACATACATTTGTAAACTTTTAGCATGTCATAAAGGACATGATTATATGAGATTGCATTGTTTCAGCTCCAGGTCTGTCTATTTTCAACTTGGGTAAAAAAGTTGGGCAAGTTTCACTATAGTGGTTCACTGAAGCTCCAAACCGATAGATGGCAAACTCAGCCCTCCATGCAATACTGAGTGCTTCATTCATGTGTCAAATAAAGCCATGCATTATTAATTTATACCTTTACACAGTCTTGGCCCCCAATATTTGTTTAACCAGCTGTTCCTTCTCATCACTTTTGCCTGTATTGAAGTGGACCCTCTGTATGTGCCTATTTTGCCCTGTAAGAACATTCTGTCATTGCATGGACTCAACAAGCAGGCTTTTCACTCTGCAGAATGTGGGCTACACTTGTTGGTCTCTTTGGAGCCAGGCTGTCTCATAATTCATTGAGAAATAACAAGGGGAAATTGTTTGTGTTAATGTTAATGGGAGTATTCATGAATTGACTCAACTGCTGGTAAACCACTAAACAGCCATAAAGATAAAACAAATTGAGGGAGAGATTGAGACCAAGATGTGGCCAAAATGAATGCAATTACAGTTCTTATTAAACCTCAAAAGATTGCCAAATTATAATACTGAGAAATGATATTATTAATCTGTAAATAATACTGAAAAACAAGTTTACATGGCCTGCTTTTAAAACATTTTGAACATTTTATACCGTTGTAAACGCATTTGATTTACTTAAAAAATAATTGGTTTAACAATCATCTGAAGAACACTAAATATTTTCTTTCCGATACTTGATTATGATTTCTTGTCATATGACAGCAACATGGCTTACGGTGTTTTTAAGTATTCATATTTTAATATTTAAAACAACATTTCTTTACTGTTTTTTAAAGAAATCATAATAAAAGTTTATTCCAAAGTACTACACCTAAACTTTTTTTTTAATATAAGCCATCATAACATATCAAAAGAAGTCACTTTGTATAAAATTCATTTTAATGTTTTCTGAGCGTCACATTATCGATATTTCCAACATATTTACGAACTTTTTACATAAAAGTTATGGTGTATTTACAAATTCACGTATGCTAAATAAACGCAACAGTTTAATATGTTTATGAATGTGAAGAATATGCAAACGGTCGATAATAACATCGGTTGTTCTACAGGTGTTTATTCGTATCGCAAAACTGACGCGTCTTTTTTTAAACAGCCTATATTGTGTTATGATCACTAATAAACGCGTACATTGACTGAACAGTCGGTCTAAATGAAGAGGGGATGTGTAATGACAGGCTCTTACCTTGTAAAGCAGAGCTCTGTGTCCTGCTGAATGATCTCTGGTGGGCTCCAGCATCAGAAATGCTCGCAGATTTTCACACAAGTCACAGAACGAGGCAGACCCCGCGGGAAAACACAGAACACACGCGCGCGCGCGCACACTGACAGAGAGGTGCTGAGAGAGACGCTGTGCGTCATCAAGAATGTTACAAAGTTACAGTAACATGTAACAAAAGCAGTGGCGCGATAAGTTGTTTTTCACATATGGTGAATTCAGGTTAATTGATACGTTTTTCTCAATGGCAAAACGTTTACCTGAATTTAACTGTAAGAATATAAATATATATATATATATTTATAATATATAAAAATATATATAAGATTATTACATGTTTCTTGTCCAGTAGGACAGAAATCATAACATGCTTTTGATGCTTCTTATTGAAATATCTTTTTTATGCTCCACAGAAGACAGAAATGCATAATGAATACAGGTTTGCATGGACATTAGGGTGAGTAAATGATGACAGAATTTTCATTGCTTTGTAAACTATGACTTTAAATATAACATTTGTTTTACTTCTGTTTTCTGTCATTGTTAATATCCTTCACAAACACACTCTCTAAGGACACTTTGCTCATGGAAGGTTTTTAATCATCTGAAATCACATAAATATCCTCTCTGCAGGTTACCAGATATGGTCAAAATGAAAAATGATGGTTGAGACAATGTTGTACTTTTTGTGGATAGAATTTGGAAAGCATGCAGTTTTAATTCCAGCCTAATTTGGTAAAAATCTCAAAACATTATTTGTAATATGCCATTGCTTCACTCAGAGAAAGCACTCTTGAATACCTTCGTTGCATAAAGATAAGGTTGCACCTCTATTTTTGGTCATTTCATTCAACACAGTTTCTTGGAGAGTTCTGGCAGCATTAGGACATTCAATTTTCCACCTGAAGATATTTTTAGCTTTAGAAGGAAATGTTCACCCAGCTGGTTTCCACATGACAAAGCGTTCTTTCAGTAAATGTTTAAGAGGTAACTACAAAACTAAACATAATCATTGCTCAAGGATTAATGCAGAATAATTCCACTCTGAACATACAATAAGATTGTATGAAGAACAGATTTGTCATTCATAATTCATAATGTAGCAGGATGCCCAGTGTAACAGTGATCACAGATCTGTTTAATTGTTGCAACATAGTCTCAGCTTTACACCTGTGTTTGAAATAATCCGTATTTATTTCTTTTGGACAGAAAAAAACATATTTTTATTAAATCTATGTGCATCTTCCACATATTTCCGTTGTGTTTTCTCAAGGCGTTTTCAGACTTTTCTGCTCTTGAATGGCATGCAAAACAACTGTAAAACATACATTGTTTTTCAATAGTTATTTTATTAAAATATTTATGAAAATGTATATGAATAAATAAGGTAAAGTTGTATATTTAGGATGATGAAACTGTAAAGTGGAAGTGGGTGTTTTTTTGGCCAGAATACACTGTGGACTACATTTCATGCCAAAAATCTGGCTGTGCGAGACTAGATCCAACACACTGGTCTTATGTCATCAAAACAGCTAATTCTCTGACCACAAGACAAAATATGAAAATATGACATTCCATAGTCATCATATTCAGTACTTGCATCACTTCTGTGTCCAAAAGACCAAAATATAGGGAAGTTGTTGTTTTGGGTCAAGGTATGTCGTGTTAATTTTAAACCATTTCTTCTGTGTCCACAGCCAAAAGTTGGCACAGGCATACATAGAGGGCCATAAACACGAGAGAATGCAAACGCTGAGCCTGTAAAAGTTCAATTCACAGGGAGATGAACTGACCACTTCTCTGTGGGGTTTATTGACTCTGGCATACAACCAATTACATTATTCCTCATTCCACTGTATGTCGTATCCAAAGAAATTCTTGGAAGTTGTGAAGAGGAATGTTATATGTATTGGCTGTTTTAGGCAGTTTAGATTATGATTTGTAATAGCTGAGCTTGACAGAAAATACAAACACAGGACTTCATTAGTTACAACCATCCAAAACACAACCTATTAATCGCATAGTAGAATAGTTTGAATTGAAAATAGTTTGGTATTGAGGAGGCAACTTTTGCATGAGCAAATAACTCCGAAAATTTATACAAATCTAGTTGTTTCCTATTATTTCTGCAACTCATTTACATACACACATTGGCAATGAGGTAATATTATCACCATATTGTGATGATGCCCTGTCAGGCCGGAGCGATGATTCAAAAACATGAAAACCCATTATAAACGAGGCATTCGTTGCATCCAGTGGGGACATAATTATGGATTATAATGACTTATACTGTCTTTTTACGCGTTGCGTTGCATCACGCCGCGTAAACATAAAACCGTGTCTGCATTTGTGATCGGAGAAATGACAAACAAACAAGCCCTACTCTACACTGCCCAAAAAACTCGCTTTAAATATAAAAAAATATAAAAACTCTTTAAATATAAAAAAACGCACTTACAGTCTTTGAGTCAGAACAGCCGGCATTGTAGTCTACTCTCACAGGATCAGGAAACAGTCCTCCATAAAATG
>NW_015631204.1:646448-659471 GCF_001515625.1 Sinocyclocheilus rhinocerous | reverse complement strand
AAACAGCGTCACACACCGCGGCCTTGAGTGAGCGGAGGCCGGCTTGAGTGAGCAGAAGCAGGTGGGCTTGAGAACGGCGCGGCCGGCGATTTCGACGAAGGAGCGTCCGGAAGGACATGTGACGACCCCGGGCTGGACTCTGCTTCGTCTACGGTGAAAGCCGTTCCGGCGATCCACAGCGCAAAGTTGTTGTATTTTCTCAGCGACCAGCACGGATCAGCTCTAGGGATGACGAAGCGGATATCGTCCTCTTTTGGAAGACCAAACAAAGTAGTTTCGCCTTCACAACGAAGCACACACCGTCTTCACGACATGGCGGCAGCGGCAACAATACTACAGTTAGAATAAAAGTTACGCCTTCTTTCTTTATGTGAACATTTGGGCGGTGTTATGCAAATCTTCCCACATAGTGACGTAGATATGTGGGGACGTGTTAGAACGAGCCGTTTTAGGTAGGCGTGGCTGACTCTTAACTTTCATAAAGAATATCTCTTTGGATTTGAGACTTTAGTCTTTGCAACTTTACATATCTTCTTTATGCACCAAGAGCTTGTAACACTTCAAAGAGAAAGGAAAAATTTTAATTGCATCATATGACCCCTTTAAGTGAAATTAGGTGCCATATAGGATGATTTACTTAAATGGTTCTTACTGAATTAGTTTTTTACACATTTCTGCCACTAACATAACTGAAATATTTATGAAATTATAAGACCATCTTCTCAAAATTCTTCTACATTTCCCCTTTTGTGTTCCATACAAAAGTTTGGAATGACACAAGGCTGAGTATAAATGAGAGAAGTTTCATTTTTGCATAAGCTGTTCTTTTTAAGGCCGCTCTCAGTAAGTATAGCTAAACAGCACAACACATCTGACCATTTCAAAGCAGATCTAACTGGAGTTCAAAAAAGCGGGAAGACAGAAAAACATTTGACGTTCGTCTATGCCTGAACTTCACATGTGCTGTTTTTGGGACGCACGCATGAGAACCGCTGCTGTTTACAATCAGCGCACACAAAGACACCTTTCTGCTGCTTTCGTACCTCACAGAAAGAAACACATTCCGTTGCGTTAAGCGTTTTTTCTGTGTTTCTCAGAGGCACGGTGCGCAGGTTTGCTCTTAGAAAGCCGGTACTGTATGTTAGCTACAAGGTCTGATTCAGTTTAGAAAACCAAGCCGCGAGGAATTTCGCAGCTCAGCTTCCTGAGGTCGGCGGTTTACTTTCTTCCTCGCCTGCTGAAATTGCTGGGGGCAGAGCACAAGCAGGGATCTTATCTATTCACGAACAGCTTGTAACACTCCAAAGAGAAAGGAAAACTTGAAATCGCATCATATGACCCCTTTAAGAAGCTGTCAGAAATCTTTGTAGGCTCTTGGGTTCAGATAATCTTACCGTTTCGTAAATATCTGTTACAGTATGTTAGTGGCAGGAATGTGTAAAGAGCAAATTTTGGAAGAATTGCTGAAGTAAATCATCACACATGGCATCTAATGTCACTTAAAGATCCAATTTGCTGCCTTTTATTGGCCAGTGATTGGCAGAAGGCCGTCCTTACGGAAACGTGTAGCAGAAAGTCCTCAATAGAACAGACACGTGGCAGCAATCTGGGTTAAATGTCGCGGCTCCAGGGCACAATGGTCATATAGGAAGTGGCTTTCGGTCAGAGAGAATGAAACACTGTTCTATGCGTTTATTGTTGCTTTACTGCTCTGTCTCGTGTCTGTTGTTGCCTGTCCCATGTCTGCACCAGCACATTTAGACTTCTTACACTTTAAGATAGCAAAAGAACCAAGGAAACATTTCTGTTTGTGATTGCTCTAATTGTGTGGCTTGTTGAGGAGAGGTGCTCATTCCTGAGTGATCACTGGTTAAGAAACAGACAAAACAATCCCATAACCATTCAGATCAGCTTACGACACAGCAATGCCCTGGCAATCACTCAAGATATATTTGGGATTTGCACAGGCAAGCACTCACATTTTTGTTTTTTTAAAGAAAGTGTAAAAATGTAGTTGCAGTGATTATTATTATGATTTACTAGTCAGAAATAAAGATTATTGGAGCATGTTTTACATGAAAATACTTTCTTTTAAGTCTTTCTACTTCAAAATTTCATTTTTTTTTTAAATAATTAACTTTTGAGTGAAAACTGTTTCTACACCAATTTTTTTAAACAGTAAAAACAGTAATATTGTGAAATATTATTACAGTTTAAAATTCATGATTCATTCGCATCACCATTCGGAAGTCCGCTTGTGGCATTTTTCATATATTCATATTCATATACTGTATGTTTTTTTTCTCTTTTTTTGTAATAAATAACAACCTACACTACTATTCAAAAGTTTTTATTTTTAATGTTTGAAAGTTTTTTATGTTTTTAAAAATCTCCTATGTGATCAAGGCTGCATTTAGTTGATTACAAATACAGTACAGACAGTGATATTTTGAATTATTCTTAATTTATTCCTGTGATGCAAAGCTGAATTTTCAGCATCATTACTCCAATCTTCAGTGTCACATGATCCTTCAGAAATCATTCTAATATACTGATTTGCTGCTCAAGAAATATTTCTGATTATCATCAATATCAAAAACATTTGCACTGCTTCATATTTTTGTGGAAATGTATATATTTTTCATGATTCTTTGGTAAAGTTCAAATGAACAGCATTTATTTGAAATAGAAATCATTTATTACATTATAAATACTCTCATTTTAACATTTCACCAATTTAACATGTCCTAATAATTTATTTAAAATATGCATTTTTTTTTTTTTTATTTTAAAAAAAAAAGTTTTCTCAAGGTGAACCACGAAGAGGAGCTTTCTCACGACTATCAGTAAAGGCATGACGTCTGTCCATAGAGATAGTGTCACCCTCATCTGGCTGTAGAGATTTTCTAATTGTTTAGTTGTGGGAATATTTAAGTTATGTGCACAAAAAAGTATGGGATAAGGAATTGTTGCAAACTGCTAGGCCACAGCTTCAACATCTGAATTGTTTTATTTTTATTATTATTACTACTACTATTTTTAATTAATTTTAGAGGTTTTTTTTTTGTAAGAATTTTAACAGCATAATTCTGTCATCTTAGAGTGTGAATTAGGGTCACTCTTGTTCAGTACAGTTCCACTGGCAATGATGTGGTTGTTCCGAGACTGTTACATGGAAGTAGAACTACACAGAACTTCTGCTGATTTTTCCAGATGTTTCCAGTCAGCAGTTTTCCAGCGGACACACCCAGTAATACAGACTACACAGAAACCAGCCCAGTCAAACGGCTTCGCTAACACACGCCCCAAAATCAACATTCTGCCACTGGATGCCATGAACAGCCTGTTCGAGAGCCACGAGACACACGGCCACTTCTACGAGACGTTACTCCTCAGATTTTCGGAAGCTAATGTACAGGGAAATTGTCCTAAAGTCAGTATGAATAACAATGTTGTCACAGTGGATTTGTTTTTCCAAGTGATGCTCACTATCAGTGCTATTTTTAGTATCATTGAGATACCATTCTAGTTTTTTTTTGTTTATTTTAATTTGAGTTATTTTTTATTTTAGTTTAGCTTGTTTTTATTGTTTTATAATTTATATTAATTTTATTTTTAGTTATTTTAGTACATCAAGTTAAACTAAATGAAAATGAGAAATGTTACCTTGGCAACTAGCTGAAATAAAATTGTATTTGTAGTTTACAATTAGTAGTGTAGTGTAGTTTAATTTTGTAAATATGTCTATATAGTGTTGTTTATATATATACATATATAAAACCTCTATTAATTTTTATTTCTGTTTTAGTTTTATAGGTATTTTAGTGCAGTAAGTTAACTAAAAAAGTTTCCTTGGCAACCAGCTGAAATAAAAATAAAAGTATTTTTTTATATATTTTATGTCTTTTAACGTTTTGTATCTTTTATTTTCTTTCATAATAGTTTTAGTAAATTTGTATGTTTTTGTCATTTTTAATATTGTTTTATTTTTTGAATGTTTATATAGTGTTTTTGCCACCTTTTTAGTTTTAGTTACGTTTTTTTTTTAAACATGCATGTAGATTCTATAAATTTTAATTTCAGTTTTAGTTATTTTTATTATACATTAAATTAAACAAAATAAAATTAGAAATGTTTCCTTGGCAACCAGCTGAAAAAAAATAAAAGTTAAATTTTTTGCAGTATATTTAGTTTTAGTAAGATATATTTAATTTTATATTTTTGTTTGTAATAAATTGTTTTTATATGTCTTAGTAGGCTATTTTTGCCACTTTTTTATTTTTATTTTAATATGTATGGAAATGTATATTCAATTAATTTTAATTTTTTCAGTTTTAGTTATTAAACAAAATGTAAAATGAGAAATGTTTCCTTGCCAACAAGCTGAATAAATATATATATATATATATACACACACACGTTTTATATAGCCTGTTGCTAATTCAAACCAAGCATACAATTTTTGCCAGACGAACTGTGAACAATCACCTAGTAACACCATAGAAACCACTCAAAACATATTAGAAATGTATTAGCATACGTTCAGCTTTAACATATCGGCGAATTTAGCAGGTATTCTCTAAGTTTGCAATTAATACATTAGCGTTTCATGTTAGAAAGTTCCGGATCTGAGATCACGGATTTCTTCTCTCTTTTTTTTATCGCGCTCTGTCTGTTCTTTATCAGTTCTTTATCTTTAAACTGATACAGCAGGTCTCAGTGAATCTATTGTCAGGCGGCTGATTTGAAGTGGGCTCTTTCTTGACTCGCGATGACCAAAGGGGCTCTTTGTTTTCACAGAAGCCTCTGTCCCTACTTCCTGTTGACACAAGATGAATGTCCATCACATCCTGTCTCTAGCGTTGGTGCCTGGTGTTCGCTGTCTGATTGACAGCTGAATGAATGAAGCCAAAGCTATCTTCTCTAACAGAGACATGACTGTTTCCCGTCTGCGGACGTGACGACATTCAACTCGGTATGACAGTTTATCCTAATTTGTTCGAACACTATATTCGGACACTTTTTAAAATATTTCATATAACATACCTCACATGTGCAGTTGTAAACTATCAGTACTAATGTACTGTAATGAATCTGAACCGTCCTGAAACTACCAGTAGAGGGCAGTCGTGTTCTTTGCTGCAATTGACATCTATCACCACGAGAGGGCGACATTAATGCACTTTTTTTTTTTTTTTTTGCCTGCTGTCATTATTGTAGTAGCACAAAGGACTCAAATAACTGTTTACTAATAAACCAAAGTGCTACATAATAATAATAATAATAAAATCTTGATAGAGAAATGTGGTTAATAAATAAATATAGTAGTTGATAAGTAAAATGTAGTTAATAAGTAAATAATAAAACTGCCTTGGTCCTTGGTGTACAACTCAGTGTTATTTTAGTATCACTGATATACATATAGTTTTTGTCAATATTTAGCATTAGATTTTATTTAAATATATCTTCATACTTTTACACGTTGTATTATGTTTTAGTTTTTAGTTTATTTAGGTTTAGTTAGGTTAGTAATTCACCTTGAAAATGAGAAATGTTGCCTTGGCAACTGAAATAAAACAATTTTTTAGGAAATAAAATTGTTTTTTATACATATTTTTATTTATTAATTAATGTTTTTATATTTTTGTTTTCATTTTAATTTCATTTTAATTTCTGTTTTTTTCTTTGTGTGTTTTTGTCATTTTTATTGGTATTAGTGTTTGTTTATTTATTTTATATATGTAGTTTTTAAGTTTTAGATTTTAGTTTTAGTTTTCTTAGTTTAGTACTTCAACATGAAAACAAGTCATGTTGCCTAGCTAAAATAAAATACATTTAGCAATTAGCTGAAATGAAAAGTTTTTTTTAATTATATTTTATTAGTTTTTTTTCCCCCTCAAAATCTTTTTTATGGTTTAGTTTGTTACCGATAATAATCCTGGTACAACATTCAATTTAATAGATCAGCACAATTCATGTAGTTGTTATACATTGTGTTCGAATTATTTTTTAATTGAAAAGTGAAAACGAATCAATAATTAATAACTAAATAACTAAATCATGCTATTCAAAACTTCAACCCTGTTTTTCTTGCAACCTCTGCCTTGTTGATTGCATAAGATTGAATGTAAAGCATTATTTCCTTTTGATAACTTCATGATTTGCTGTATACATAAGCAAACTTAATTGGCCTTTTCTTGTTTGCAAAGTTATTTCCAGAGCTGCGTATGTGGTTCAGACAGTGATGGAGATGTTAGTGAGGTCTGGTCTCTGAGGAACTGGCCTCTTTCGACATGATTCACAGGCTAAAATTTACCCTCGCTCCTCCAGCACTCAGCATTCGCTCATGATTTCACAGACACGGGGGTCATTTGATCAAATAGATCATAACAGCAGCACAGATCATTTAGTCTGATGAGAAATGTTCATAAGATCTGATTGATTTCAGACTGGCATCTTGGCAGATCTGAGCACGAAGCGAGACGCTGCTGAGATCTTACGAATGATTAAACTCTCTCTCAGGACAAAGTCTCTGAAAATTGAAGTGCAAATGTGCAAAGATGCAAATCGACTGTCAGCATGTTAAAAAGCTAAAAACAAAGAAAAATTGTCTCACCAGAAGACTACACTTGTCTTCATTCAGCTGCTAACATAATCAGAACTGACAGACGTGATAAACAGAGACTTTGACTTCATCTACACGAGCAAAGCAAAAAATTAAATGAAAAACTACAATTAAAAATTAGAAATGTTGCCTTGGCAACTATCTAAAATAAATATGTTAAAAACTGCACTCTGTAACTTTGTTTTTTTGGTTAAAAATGATTCGAAATCAATATTTGAGCAAGTACATAACCAGCCGGTTTCTTGCACAAACCGATCGTTTCGTGTCTTAGGACATCAATGTATCGTCACGAGCCGCAGTGTTTAATTTGGATTTGTCTGTGCATGTTTTTTTTTACTCTCATAGATTTTGTTACCATTGCCATGCATTATAAGACTGATAGACTGCAACGGCTGGACTTAAAAATCATAATTTGTGTTCTACTGAAGAAACAAAGTCACCTACATCTTGGATGCCCTGGGGGTAAGCAGATAAACATCAAATTTTCATTTTTGGGTGAACTATCCCTTTAATCACCATTGGTAGCACGATTTATTGTAATGCTTTTTTTTCTCAGTTGGTCAAAACAAACGTGGCAGACTTGTTACTTACTTGTTCAGATGACAATATACGGTGAAAATGCTTATTTGGGTCATATATTCCAAGACGTAGGCTAGAATCTGTGAGTGCAAAGTACAATATCCACCGGTGCGGTGTGAACTCCTCAAAACATTAGATTCATCAG
The DNA here is from genome assembly GCF_001515625.1 of Sinocyclocheilus rhinocerous. Lineage (NCBI taxonomy): Eukaryota > Metazoa > Chordata > Actinopteri > Cypriniformes > Cyprinidae > Sinocyclocheilus > Sinocyclocheilus rhinocerous. The sequence goes on along the minus strand of NW_015631204.1, from coordinate 652,122 downwards.
CGCTGTAGCCCTGCCACTGCACAACCCACACAAGGAAGATAATTCTGCACACAGCTGCAATTGCACGTTTTCAAACAGAGATGGCGACAAAGAGGCAAAACTTACGGACTGCAGCTTTAAGTATAAATTTACTAAAAATAAAAATATATTAAAGCTAAATAGAAAAAGTAAATGAAAACTAAACGGTTATTGTTAAAACTAATACAATTAAACCAGATGCTCATTCATGGTCATTAGCTGGTCCAAGCTGGTTTAGATGGTCAGTCTGGTGGACTAGAAACAGGTTTGATTTCAACCTTGTAGACCACTTTAAGCCATCAACAAACTAGCTGCTCATTTATGGTCATTAGCTGGTCCACACTGGTTTAGATGTCTGATTTTAGACCAGCAACAAACCACATGACAGGTTCCATAAAGCAGTTTGGGCATCTCAAACTGGGATGGATCAGAATTTATACTCAGCAACATACGAAGTCTTTGAAAAATCTGAAGTTTTGCAGAATATACATGAAACTCCAGTCCTCCCCAATAACTTTCCCATGCATATGTTTTGAAATTTCAGGCATTGTGCGCTTAAGGTCAGGCTGTGTGCTTGTTGTGGTTATTAAAGTATGCAAAGTGAAAACATCAGCTAAAACTGAATAAAACAGCAACTATAAATGTCCTTATACATATTCAGACTCAGTGGATAAAGAAGTGTAACTTGCCAGAATGGTCTCACAGTTTGATTTTTATTGTTAAAATGACCATTAAGAGTTCAGTAATATTATAGTACGGTATAATCAGGTCTGTTCAATAACTGTCCAGTGAATACAGCAATGAAATAGAAAGCTAGTATAGATATGATTATACAAAAGTGCTCTTGAGTTATACTGTATTGTATTTACAGGTTTTCAAAAACACTACAAAAGAATGAAAAGAAAGAAAAAGATTGTTGGTTTATTCTCACTTATTCAAGTTAAAGTCAACATGAAACTCATTTGATGTCTGTATTGTGACACATTTTTGAGTCAAACGGTACAAAAATGATTTCATCCATCAGGAACTGATTTCATTTTGATTTCATGTTAACTTTAAGTTGTTTCTGTTGACTGTGGATATATATGAAATACTGAACGCTACGTTGTGTTGAAGTAATTCTACCTGCAGATGTATGTAGGAGAGAGTGGGGTAAGATGTGTCACCCCTAATCTAGCTAACTGCATCATTTTTGTAGAATTGTGATAAGCTGTAAAAATATTTTGAATATTAACCCTGTTTTGGGGCTGGTTTGTGAAAATCATGTCAAAATAGCCTTTGACATTTCACAGGTTACCCCTAAGATGGGGCAAGTTGTGTCACTGAACCACTATTATTAGACACTTGTTCCTTATTTCAGTCAACATCCTGAAATAGAATTAATTATAAGTATTAATGTGCGGTCATTAGCAATATTTTGCAGCAAAAAAGGTCCATTGTCTATTGTCAGTACAGTCATAAAAAATATTTAAGCCTAAATGTAAAATTTCTGAATTTGAGTTGCATATAAAATTTCCATTCATTTGAAATACACAGTTGTAACATAAACTAATAAACGTCTTGTGATGCATATTTGTCAGTTATACATAAATGAAACGGGTCAAATGTCTCCACTCAAAGAAATCATGGCATGGTTTATGATTAACTATTGCACCTATTTGATTTCATTTAAATTTCCGTGTTTTCAAAATGCCTTTATTCAAATAGCTTAGAATCAGTTTGAATTTGTTCATTAAGAAATCAAGTGAATTTATTCACTTAAAAAGTATGTGCATGAATAAAAAATAGCTAGCTGTAAAAACAAGCAATTTAAAATGTATGAGATTGAAACAAATTGACTTTATTGACGATAAATGTATAAACCTGGTTATTGTGTATTTAAATATGAATCATTTGAAGTTTTTCAGGTTTTTTATGTTAAAACTGTGTGATCCAAATGGTTGGATATTTAAGTTAGAATACATAAATCAATGCAAATTTAGTTTAGTAGTGTGGCCAATGTGAAACTGCAGTTAAATCATTGTGGGAACATTTTTGTCCCTCATGCAAAATTCCCAATCGTGGATTTTACCCACAAAAAAAATTGCTAAACAACTGTAGATCTGATGACAAACTGCAGTGCGCGCTTATAATAAAGAGAACGATATCATGCATTGTGTGGAAGCTAACATAGTTAACATCATTGTTTTCGTTATAGTTATCTTTCTTGCTGTGAACAAGCCTTTAGTCTTGTCTGTGTCATTCCATGTGAAGTCAATCTTGATATGCGGCACAGTTTACCCCACTCTCCTTCTCATTCATCGATTTTGCACGATTTAATTTTAATAAATTACAAATGACAACATTTAGTAGTTAATATACATAAATTTATAAGAATAGCAACAACAGTTCTCAGCTCCTCCTTATACTCATAAATCATATACTTGAACTATTCTAGCATGTGACCTTTGACCTGAGTGAATTCAATTGACCTATTTCTGATAATACTCTAAAATAAAGTAGTCAGTTGTACAGTGACAATAACATTTGAAAAGCATCGTAAGTTGTGGCAATTTCCAGAGCAAAAAAACAAATCCATTCAAAGTCATCGCAATCATTGACTATCGTCGACTGTAATCAAAAGATCTTTCATTTTTGAATCAGGCCAAAAGGCATCCTTGAAAGATCACCATTAGAAATGTTATTTTTACACAGTTTGTCATAAAGTGCGCCGCAGTTTCACTATTCCTCCGGACAGCCCAGAAGCTCCGCCCTCATAGTGATGCGTCCGTACCACGACCACGGAAGAATCCGGATGAATCGGGCGTAGATCGGCGGATCTAACACATTCTTTCTGTGTGTTTCGTTGTCAAAGTTTCCTTGGAAGATCTGTCAATGACAGAAGGACAATGCGTAATTTAAAAAATGCTGAATCAGGCCTTCTGATGTCATTTAAAAGTGCACAATAATGTGGCGGTAAAATACGACCTTTAATATATAAAGCAGACGTTTGGCTTTCATACACCCTTAACCTGAGCTCTTTTAATAGCACTTGTTAAAGGACGTCGTTCACAGATTAGTCCTCTGAGAGAATCTATTCCAGTAGACTGTTTCTTATCAGCGCTGTCAGAATAGATTACCCAGCCAACACCACTAACAACCCCCAACCACCACACCATGACCTTACAGTGTGTGTGTGTGTGTGTGTGTGTATGAGGACAAAAACTGTCTCTCTGTGTTGAGGGAGCAGGGAAAGGGCTATGAGAGGAAAAGATCACGTCACATCACGTGACTGAAAAAAGCGAAAGGGAACGTTCACTAACAAATGAAAATTCGGAAAAATCCACCAAAAATTCACCCACGTGAGTAAATCTGTATGACTTAATAGCTTTAGTAATAAACAACAATATTTGCCCACGCTACCATTTAAAATTGAGTTGGCATTGCTTTTATAATGTTTTTAAATGTCTCTTATGCTCACCAAGGCTGCATTTATTTGATTGAAGACATAACTTAATAATAAAGTAAAAAAAAAAGTAATAATGTAAAATATTATTACAATTTTAAAAAACTGTTGTATATCTTAATATAATTTAAAATGTAATTTATTCCTGTGATGCAAAGCTGAATTTTCAGCATCAGTGTTCAGTGTCACATGATCCTTCAGAAATCATTCTAAAATGCTGATTTGCTGCTCAAGAAACATTTATTTTTATCAACGTTGAAAGCAGTTGTGCTGTTTAATATTTTTGTGAAAACCATGATATATATATATATTTAGGATTGTTTATTTGAAATAGAAATCTGTTTTTTTTTTTACATTATAAATGTCTTTACTGTCACTTTTGATCAATGTAATTGATCCTTGCTGAATAAAATAATTAATTTCTTTAAAAAAGAATCTTACTGATCCCAAACTTTTGAACAGTAATGTATTTATATATTAATTATGTATTGTATATTGATGCATATAAATGAAAATGTACCACATAGCAACACTGGCAGCCATGTACAACACTAGCTTCAGTCTAGTTGTATCTGTCTAATGAATGTTGAATTTTAAATAGAAATAACTGTCTCTCTTTTCTCCATAGAAGGACTCCTTGCTGGAGTTTTGTGTCTGAGGAAAGCTTTCGTCTTGTCAGCTGCTGCCGCTCCGGATGGAAAGCATGGAGGGGATTGTTCAGCTGGAGGTGGGAGATTGTTATAAAAATGCTGAGAGGTTGAAATTTTTCTCACGGCTAATGCTGATGTCATGTCCTTCACAGAGTCTGTGTGAGAAGCTCCATCTATTCCTTACAATCAGTAGGGTGATTTTTTTTTTATAAAAGACATTTAAATTAATACATTATGTACTTTAGAATACTTTCTAAATACTAAATACTTTCATAAAAAATGATGGCATCTCCCTCAAATGTTCATGTACACAGCAAGTGTCCTACCTTATCCTTCTGTTGTTTCTCATCCTGATAGATGAGCCATTTCTCTCCATCATTACTGAATGCCACTTTGTAGGAACCGACAAACTGCACATGCCCGAAATCTTTGGCTCCTTGGGTGATAATTCCTGTGATTTTGGTGGTAATCAGCAAATCCACCTGGTGATAATGAGAGAGAGAGTTTTGTGAAGAAAGCAGCAGATAATGCATTCAAGCCCACATATATTACTGTAGAAGTACATTTTACATCTTTAAGAGCCCTCCACAAAAAACATACTTGTCAAATATTACTGTAATACAATGAAATATTTGTTACAGAAAATTGTGTTTTGTCAGCATGCACATCTAATTTTGAATGGCAGTTCATGGAAAAAATTATGGAAACCTGTTTCTGCCACAGAATAAAAAATAAATAAAAAGGTAATTGTGACTTTTTTTCTGGCAATTCTGTGTTTATATCACAATTCTGAATTGCAAGATATAAACGTAGAATTCTGACTTACTTTCTCGGAATTCCAAGTTTATTTCTTGCTAATCTGAGTTTATATTACAATTCTGACTTTTTTCCTCAGAATTCTGAGTTTACATCTTGCAATTTTGTGTTTATATCTCACAATTATCAATTTAAAAAAATAATAATTTGTGACTTTTTATCTCCCAATTCTCCCAATTGACACTTCGCAACGACAAAAAATACATCACAGAGCAAAGAGCAAACTGACAACAGAGCAGGTTACGTTAGATATCAAAAACAAAATGTCATTTCTCTTTGTCATTTATTAAAGAAATTCAAACAATAAGTACCATTTTGTGGCTCTTTAATGTGTCAGAAGCGCCTCAGTTCAAGTGGCACATGAACCGATTAGCTCTTCCTCTTTACTAGTTATATCGTGAAATAAACATGAATGAACATCAGAAGGTATCTTGTTTCATCCGCGGAAAGACGTCAATTCACACCATTTTTCAAGTTCAAGTCCACCGACGTTAATCTATTCTACTGTCTGGTTTGTTTGTCGGACAAAAATGGCAGATTCGGCATTGTGATTGGTCAATTGTCAATCAAACTCCCTGCAACGAGTCAGTTGTGAGTTTATATCTCACAATTCCTTTTTTTCTTCTCGGAATTGCAAATTTCATGAAAAATCATGAAATTCTGATTTCTTTTCTCAGAACTGACTTTTTTTTTTTGCACAATTTTATTTCTTTATTTTTTCTCAGAATTGCAAGATAAAAAGTTG
>NW_015631204.1:638416-645724 GCF_001515625.1 Sinocyclocheilus rhinocerous | reverse complement strand
AAAAAAAAAGTATCCCATGATGGAAATGGGCGTCAATCCATCAGTGGCGTAACTTTGCTTTGAAAAGTGGTGGGGACATGTCCCACCAATCCCACCCGCAAATTACGCCTATGGCTTCCATTGTAAAGGGTGTTATGGTGTCATGAGCTCAAAGATAGATTTCAGCAGCGATAAAATAAAATGACAAAAAGGAAAAAGTAAAACTGCAGGAGTAGCTGTGCAAAAATAGAAACGGGGCATCCAACATCAGGCGCTTGCAGTGTAGACAGCTCTCATGCCTAAAAGTGTCATTGTAAAGTAGGTTATACCTCTGCAAATGACGAGAAAGGTGTCTGAAGGTAAAACAAATCTCACACCTGCTTTGGTGGGACTGTCTCTCAACCTGTTATCTGTTTAATATTGCTGGAATTCACTGCCCTTCACGGAGTGATGGACGTCAGACTAAATCACAGCCCTCGTCTGCACTGCAGAGTTCCCCTCGGAGGACCGGAGTTAATTAGCGCCACTGGCACCGCAGGAACGTCTTCAGGCCGCTGAATTTTGTAAGTCTATTACTTTAGTGGTATTACAGGATTTCAAGGCTGCTGTAATTAACTGCTCTGGAGCTTCTTGTTTTTGCTAAAACAGCCAGTCCTGTTTTAGCAAAAACAAAAACTTGAACTTGGACAAAAACAAAAACTTGGCTTTTATTAAAATAAGCCGTGCCTCATGAAAATAAGATGACATGATGCCTAAAGGCCTGAAACTACAGTATGCTTCTCTAAATTCGCTATATGCATTTCTGCATGGTTAGGGTTGGCAAAATTCAGAATTTGTCATTTTTTTCATGAATTGAATTGGCCACACCCACAGGGTGTGTTTCTGTAAATACTTATGTATTTAAAACAATAAAAATTAAAGTAATTTAGACTATGTATGCTTAATTATTTAGGCATAATTAGTCAAATTACTTGATCATGTGACTAATTATAATAATTCTAATTATTTGAATAAATCTATTTTAATGGAGTACTAAAAATAATGAACACAACCAAAGCAGAATTTAATTCTTTAACACAGCACTATTGTTTTCATAACTCTAAAAATGATGACATCAAAATTCTCATTATTTAATACATAATTGAGTGAATTAAAATGTATTAAATATAATGAAAAAATTAAAACGTACTTATATGTGCAATAAGCACATTTGTACATTATTTTTATCATAGAAATCACTTTTTTTTTTAATTGTATTATTTTATAATTTTATTTAAAAATATTATTAATTGTATTGTTAATTGTTTTTACAGTATTGAAATTAGTTTACAGAAATATGTCTGCTCAGTTAGGAAAAACATATTAGTCTGAATAAATATCTTATATAATTAATATTATTTAGAAATAATATTTTAAATATTATATAATTTAATGTTTCTGGAAATACCTTATTTGATAACATTTATGCACTGAAAAAAATAATTGGTGTAGAAATCAGTTTTACTCAGGAATTGTTAGTAAATGCCACAATTAATTAGACAGAAATGGCAAATAACACATTGAATTAAATATGAAATTTTGAAGTAGAAGACTAAAATAGTATTTTCTTGTAAAAATTACTCCAGTAATCTTTGTTTTTACTTACAACTTTGATAAATCGCTTTTTACAGCGTAGATAATTCATATTAAACAATAATATTTAGGCATATTACTAAAATCTACAGCTGTTTTATGAATATTTTTATTTAGTTTCCTATATTCTGAATGGGACACATATGTGCAGTCAGTTTGGTCTCTCTCTCGCTGTATTATTCTTTCATAAGGACTTGGGTTCTGCTTTCTGACCTGGACCGACGTGAGCAGCATTCACAGCAGCTCTGCAATCTCAGAGGAGCGTTTGAGCAGCCGGGCTCGGCTCTGCAAGCTTGCAGGTGTAATATAATATATACATTAGCCTGCTCTCTCGGATCCAATTTCCCGATCTCAGTTCAATGGCAGCAGACTCAGCCATTTAATGACATCACGGCTCTCGGGTCTGAGAACAAGCTCAGATTTACAGTCCGTTATAACGGCAAACAATGAGCAGCCCACCGGTTTAGTTCGATTAGTGATGTTGGTGGTACAGTAGCTAACCTCAGTCTCACCTGTGTGGGTGTATATGTAGAAATTAAAGATTATCCTGCAGTGTATTGAATGCATGAGGATGAATGTATTTATGTGGCATGGAAAACCGTATACTGAGCAAGGATGATGCCATATGACATATCCTACCACCCACCCTGTGTCAAATTCAGCCCACTTGGAGACCTAAATGATCCCATTGGCTGAAATAAATTTTGTGATATGGTATAACCTATTTGGTGCCCAATTAGAAATCCCAAAATCACCACATAAATATTTTCTGGTTGTCTTAACAATAATACTGTCTGTTTATCACTCTGAACACCATCACTGTTTGGCATTTGTAACTTACTCAGAGGCTGAAACTGAACAGGAAAGTTTCTACAGCTGTACTAAGTCGTGAATATTTAATGAGGCAAGCATTGTTTAGTTCATGATTTGTCGTCTGTTGCTAAATAACTCGGCATAATATTCGAGCACCTTTGGCATCGCATTTCTAGAGCAGAGCTTCAAAAATCAGGATTAATAGTGTTCTTAACTCTGGGTTAAAAGTGATGATGACCCAGAATTAAACACAGCGAGAAAAGCCTTATATTGTAACTTGCTGATCTATTTAGTCTTTTGGAGCGCAATCAATAAATTATTATTTTTTAAATTGCTGAAAAACACCTAAAACCAGTCTGAGCTGGTTTGCTGGTCTCCCAGCCTGGTCTGCGGCCTGGTTTTAGAGGAGATTTAGGCGCTAGTTGGTCGGGCTGGGATACAATATATAATTTGCGTGTGTGTGTGTGTGTGTGTGTGTGTGTGTATATATATGTATATATATATATATATATATATATTACTGTTCAAAAGTTTGGGGTTGGTATGACGGAGAAGTATCTTTTGCTCACCAAGGCTGCGTTTATTTTATGAAAAATACAGTAAAAATTGTATTGTTGTGAAATATTATTATAAGTTAAAATAACTGTTTTCTAATTGAATATAATTAAAAATGTAATATATTCCTGTGATGCGAAGCTGAATTTTTTTTAGCATCTTTACTCAAGTCTTCAGTGTCACATGATCCTTCAGAAATCATTCTGATAGGCTGATTTGATGCTTAAGAAACATTTTTTATTATCAATGTTGAAAACATTTATGCTGCTTAATATCTTTGTGAAAACCGTGACATATTTTTTGATGAATAGAAAGTTCAAAAGAACAGCATTTATTTGAAATAGAAATCTTTTATAACATTATAAATTTCTGATAGCATAAATACTGCCACTTTTTTACCATCCTTCCTGAATAAAAGTATTAATATCTTTAAAAAAAACTTACCCACAAACCTTTGAACTACACTTTTCATATCTGTCTCACCTGCAGCCATTGGGATTGGTCATTATGGGCTGATGTCCATGCGTTGACCTTGCCCTGTTTGTCCAGTCTGGCCTTGGATGGTTCCCAGGAGAACATGTCCATGTTCAGGGTCTGAAACACACTGGAGGAGGTGATCTGATAGTCCTGGATGTGTCCGGTCTTCATCCCCATGGGCTCTGAGCATCCTGAAAAATGCAATCGCAAGAGTCAACATAATTGTAACTCAGGACTGTGTCGGAGATGAATACTGCATGCTTCAAAACACAGACCTGTGAGCTCACAGCCCAGGAGCTCCATTCGCAGTGTGCAGTGCTTCCTACAGACTTGTGGGTAAATGCGGACGTACTGCGCTTCGATTGGTGGACTGAAGGAGTTGGCCGAGGGGGCATTATTATCAGTATTTCCAGTGAATATCTGCAGTAAAATAACATAAAACTTGCTATTACAAAAATGTTTAAAAATATATACCTGTACACTACCGTTCAGCCACTAAGTTTTTTTAAATACTTTTATTCAACAAGGATGCATTAAATTGATCAAATGTGACATTAAAGACATTTGAAATGTTACAAAAGATTTCCATTTTAAATGAATGCTCTCTTTGTAACTTTCTATTCATTATTTGATGGTTTACACAAAAAAATGTAACACGGTGAGAATATGCTAGTCTTGCGAGAAACAAGTTTTGTTTACAGCAAAGGAAAACCAGTGTCCTCTTGGTTTATATCAAAATCCTCCGACATTTTTCTTTACAAATCCTCGTTTTGTACTACTAATTCGTGACCGGTGTTTTGTTTTGCTCTCTCCTCTGCGCTTCCACGTTCGTCACTTCCGCGTTCGTCACCGCGTTTGCCTACGTCCTACATTATCCGCTGGACGCCACTCTCTCGTGAATGTGTGTATGACAGTTAGCGGAAGCTAGAGATTAAGGTTAATAAAGTTGTAAATATGGATATTTTTCTTACACAAACGCATCGCGTCACTTCAGAAGGCCTTTATTAACCCCCCCGGAGCCGTGTGGACTTCTTTTTTAATGGATTGGTTCAATTTTTTGGACTTCAAAATTTGGGCTTCCATCCACTCCCATTATAAAGCTTGGAAGAGCCAGGATGTTTTTTAATATAACTCCGATTGTATTCGTCTGAAAGAAGAATGTCATATACACCTAGGATGGCTTGAAGGTGAGTAAATCATGGGGTAATTTTCGTTTTTGGGTGAACTATCCTTTTAACCTCTTTATACCTGTAACACCTACAGTATCAATTTACTGATTTATATCTGTCCTTCAGGAGGCCCGGCTGGAGATCCTGAAGGCTTTGACTCATTTTGTGCCACTGGCTGCAGATGTGGACTTGGAGCAGATTGCTGTGGCAACAGAGCTGTTTACTGGAGCTGACCTAAAGGCCCTTCTCTATAACGCTCAGCTAGAGGCGATCCACAGCAGCCTGGGGCCCAACATTCTCCATGTGTGTTACACACAAACTCAAACATACAGATACATGCACACATACAGATAAAACCCTAACCCCAAGATTAGTAGCTAACCTATATGGATTTTTCAGTGGCTGATGGCCATATCTAAAGATCAGCGGCCAATGGACAACATATATATATATATATATATATATATATATATATATATTACTGTTCAAAAGTTTGGGGTTGGTATGACGGAGAAGTATCTTTTGCTCACCAAGGCTGCGTTTATTTTATGAAAAATACAGTAAAAATTGTATTGTTGTGAAATATTATTATAAGTTAAAATAACTGTTTTCTAATTGAATATAATTAAAAATGTAATATATTCCTGTGATGCGAAGCTGAATTTTTTTTAGCATCTTTACTCAAGTCTTCAGTGTCACATGATCCTTCAGAAATCATTCTGATAGGCTGATTTGATGCTTAAGAAACATTTTTTATTATCAATGTTGAAAACATTTATGCTGCTTAATATCTTTGTGAAAACCGTGACATATTTTTTGATGAATAGAAAGTTCAAAAGAACAGCATTTATTTGAAATAGAAATCTTTTATAACATTATAAATTTCTGATAGCATAAATACTGCCACTTTTTTACCATCCTTCCTGAATAAAAGTATTAATATCTTTAAAAAAAACTTACCCACAAACCTTTGAACTACACTTTTCATATCTGTCTCACCTGCAGCCATTGGGATTGGTCATTATGGGCTGATGTCCATGCGTTGACCTTGCCCTGTTTGTCCAGTCTGGCCTTGGATGGTTCCCAGGAGAACATGTCCATGTTCAGGGTCTGAAACACACTGGAGGAGGTGATCTGATAGTCCTGGATGTGTCCGGTCTTCATCCCCATGGGCTCTGAGCATCCTGAAAAATGCAATCGCAAGAGTCAACATAATTGTAACTCAGGACTGTGTCGGAGATGAATACTGCATGCTTCAAAACACAGACCTGTGAGCTCACAGCCCAGGAGCTCCATTCGCAGTGTGCAGTGCTTCCTACAGACTTGTGGGTAAATGCGGACGTACTGCGCTTCGATTGGTGGACTGAAGGAGTTGGCCGAGGGGGCATTATTATCAGTATTTCCAGTGAATATCTGCAGTAAAATAACATAAAACTTGCTATTACAAAAATGTTTAAAAATATATACCTGTACACTACCGTTCAGCCACTAAGTTTTTTTAAATACTTTTATTCAACAAGGATGCATTAAATTGATCAAATGTGACATTAAAGACATTTGAAATGTTACAAAAGATTTCCATTTTAAATGAATGCTCTCTTTGTAACTTTCTATTCATTATTTGATGGTTTACACAAAAAAATGTAACAATTTTGAACACTGATAAGAAATAAGAAATGTTTCTTGAGCAGCAGATCAGCCTATTAGAATGATTTCTGAAGGATCATGTGACACTGAAGACTGGAGAAATGATGCTGAAAATTCTGCATTTCATCCAAGGAATAAATTGTAATGTAAAATATATTCAAATAGAAAACAATTATTTTAAATTGTAATAATATTTCAAAATATTACTGTTTTTCCTTGATATTTTTAATAAAATAAATGCAGCCTTGGTGAGCATGAGAGACTTCTTTCTTTAAAAACAGAAAAAAATCATAACAACCTCAAAAGTTTGAACAATAGCGTATTTTAATTATTTAATATTATATTATCATTTTAATTTAAACTCAAATCATTATGTACATTTATTTATCATTATTGTAAAGCATTTACTAGCTGCCCTAGACTTCAAGAAATTATAATAAATGCTACATATAAGTAATAAAGTAGTTTGCATCCACATTACAGGAAGATTTCTCGCAGATTTCTAAAACAAGCAGAGTCTGACTGATAAAAATAAAAACTGGAAAGAGGGGCGAGTTGGCAGGAGAACTTCTTAAGCGGACAGTTTCTTAATTTTAAAAAATCCCCCTCGGGCACTCTCATCTCATCTGGAACGAACGTCGTGCCCGTCTTACCATGTCCTCATCCGTGTCCTTGACTTTAAACATGCTCCAGGCCTTCCCGTCGTCGCTATATGCCATTTTATATGATTTCACGTACTCTGGGCTTCCGATTCGCTTGGCACCCTGTGTTATCAGTCTGGTCACCCTCATCCTCCGCTGCAGATTTATCTGTGAGGGGACAGCACAAAATCGATGGCCTTAGCTCACAAGATGAACGAGTGAAGCCTTGTGGGCTGTGGAGTCATAATTTGTCCCTATCAGAAATTGCTGTGGTAGAGACAATGATGGCCATGCCTCTGGAGAGGGGATTTGTGGAGGTTATGTATGTGTGTGTGTGTGTGTGTGTGTGTGTATATATATATATATATATATATTAGTGCTGTCAAATGATTAAT
>NW_015631204.1:637853-638141 GCF_001515625.1 Sinocyclocheilus rhinocerous | reverse complement strand
TATATGTGTGTGTACTGTGTATATTTATTATGTATATATAAATACACACACATGCATGTATATATTTAAGAAAAATTTCATATTTGTATATTAAATATATTTATATATAATATTTATATATAATAAAATTATATAAATATAAATACATGTAAATATTTTCAAAATATATACTGTATGAGTGTATTTATATATACATAATAAATATACACAGTACACACACACATTATGTAAACAAAAACGTCTCAGGTTACTTATGTAACCATGGTTCCCTGAGGGGAACGAGACACT
>NW_015631204.1:593297-637843 GCF_001515625.1 Sinocyclocheilus rhinocerous | reverse complement strand
TTTATATTATTATTATTATTATTATTATTTAAATATTTTATTTATTAAATTTTTTACCAATTTTAATAATTTGTTTTGGATTTAGTACAATGACAATATGAAAGACCATTTTTGAAAGCAAAATATTTTATATCGCACTTTATCATGCTCAAAATATTACTGCTTTTCCTGTATTTTTGATCAATTAAATGCAGCTTTGGTGAGCATACAAGACTTCTTTTATTAAAAACATTTTTAAAATCTTACTGACTCCAAACTTTTGAACAATAGTGTATTTTAATTATTTTATATTAGATTATAATTAAAATGTTATAATTCAAACTCACATCAACATGTACATTTAGTTTTTATTGTGTTCATAAAACCTGAACTCAAATTTATTTTATACATATTTTATTATTATTATTATTTATTTTTTTTTTATAATTTGTTTTGGATACAACAATGACTATAAAAGCCAATTATTTAATGTTAATAGCAAAATATTTTATATCACGTATAATAATGCTCAAAATATTACTGTTTTTCCTATATGTTTGATTGAATACAAACATTAAGACATTTTAAAAAATGTTACTGATCCCAAACTTTTGAACAATTGTATAATTTTATTTTTAATAATATTTTAATTATTTACTATTCTGTCAAATTATAAGTTTAATTATATAATTTAAACAAAAATTAATATGTACATTTATTTTCAAAACATGAACTCAAATACATTATATATATATATTTATTTGTAATAAATGTTTCATTTATTTAATTTGTACTTATTTATTTATTTTAATAATTCGTTCTGGATTCAATACGATGACGATATAAAAGCCAATAGTTTAATTTTGAAAACAAAATCTTTGTCATGCTTAATTTTTTATTTTTTTTTTATTATTATTATTTGGGGATCCTTGGCATCTAATCATTTGAAAATCCATGCTAGGTTGGAACACCACCTGATGTCCAATGCACACACAAAACCAGCTCTAAAGCAGCAGTAAGAACATCTGAGGACTAGACAAATAGGTAGCGCAGTTTTCCAGCAACAAATTGAGATCTTATTTAAAAGCATATGGACATCAAAGACATCTTTAATCTCAAAGGCACAAAAATAGAGTCAGGCGCACACAGGACGCCGGCAGAACAAGGCCAGGACGTTGGTGTTGTGTGAGCATAACTGGTGGCAGTGTGCAGTTACCACTTAAGTCATTACAGCGGCTGTGAACATTTTTTGTACACCCACACTGTTCTTTCTGTGTGTCTCCTAATGAAATCTCACACAGACATGCCTTTGGAACTCCTAAAATCTCTAATGAGATTTGCCTCCTAGTATAAACTAATTACCGTGGGGTGTTTATACTTTTCCTTGAAAGCTGTAGCTGTGTTGGATGACAGGCACACAACTCTGAAGTGATGCTAGTGATTTGTTAGTTGTTAGCAAGCATTGCTATTACTGTTGCTTGTATTCTACTCATGAATTGATATTCAATTCTAAAAAAGTACAAAAGTTTTTTTTTCATTTAATGCAGTCAAAATGTGGCAGGATTACCTGAATCCATGGGTATCGATCACCCTCGGCTGCACTCCAGGCATTGACAAGGCCCTTCTTGTTGAGTCGGGCGAAGTACGGAAACCACTTCTGCAGGCCGAACAGAGCTCGATGTGTGGAGGAAGCTGTTACCTGCTGGTTCGAAATGATCCCCCCTTCCATCCCTAAAGGCCCAGAACATTCTGAGAGGACAGACAGAGAAAAATCACATGTAACATCTCTTAAGTATTCTCATTTTAAAATACTCAGTTGTTTAATTCTCATAGACAATTAAATGGAGAGATTTTGCTCAAGTAATCTTCTTAAATGCTTGTCCTCAGAAAAAAAGTCCTGTATTCTGTAAAGAGAGTTTCAGGAAATATCTAAACAATGTCTCGTATTCCAAAGTATACTATCAAAAGTTGAATAGTTCTATAAATTAAACGTTTCATATTAAAACTAAATGTTCATTTTATAACTCCATAATCTTACTGTGTCAACAATTATCTCATTTGTAGGACTGTTTCCATTTTTAAAACAAATATCGGTAACTATTCTGGCAGAGATTTCGTTGTGTTGTGCTAATTTCGTTATGTTGTGACTTGTTTACATTGTGTTGCGACTTGTTTCTGTCGTGCTGTACTAATTTCGTTGTGTTGTGGCTTGTTTCCATTGTGTTGTGCTAATTTCGTTGTGTTGTGCTAATTTCATTGTGTTGTGGCTTGTTTCCGTCGTGTTGTGGAGATTTCATTTTGTGCTAATTTCATTGTGTTGCTGCTTGTTTCTGTCGTGCTGTGCTAATTTCGTTGTGTTGTGGCTTGTTTCCATCATGTTGTGGAGATTTCATTGTGTGCTAATTTCGTCATGTTGTGGAGATTTCATTGTGTTGTGCTAATTTCGTTGTGTTGCGGCTTGTTTCCATTGTGTTGTGCTAATTTCATTGTGTTGTGGCTTGTTTCCGTCGTGTTGTGGAGATGTAATTTTGTGCTAATTTAGTTGTGTTGTGCTAATTTCGTTGTGTTGTGGCTTGTTTGTGTTAATTTCGGTTTGTTGTGGCTCGTTTCCATTGTGTTGTGTTAATTTCATTGTGTTGTGGCTTGTTTCCATTGTGTTGTGTTAATTTCGTAGTGTTGTGTTAATTTCATTGTGTTGTGTCTTGTTTCCGTCGTGTTGTGGCGATTTCATTTTGTGCTAATTTTGTGCTAATTTCGTTGTGTTGTGCTAATTTCGTTGTGTTGTGGCTTGTTTCCGTCGTGTTGTGGAGATTTCATTGTGTGCTAATTTCGTTGTGTTGCGGCTTGTTTCCATTGTAGTGTGCTAATTTCGTTGTGTTGTGGAGATTTCTTTGTGTTGTGCACAATTACAGTGCACTGTTTTGCAGTGCATTGTGTAGTTCGATTTCTGAATGAATGATTCTTATAAATCGGTTCTTACTGAATCAAAACACTACAGCGCCACCTGTGTAATTCGATTTCTAAACGGATGATTCTTATGCGTCATTCTTTTTATTAAACCAAAAAGCTCTACCAATTTAGTATGATTC
Source organism: Sinocyclocheilus rhinocerous (assembly GCF_001515625.1). Classification (NCBI taxonomy): domain Eukaryota; kingdom Metazoa; phylum Chordata; class Actinopteri; order Cypriniformes; family Cyprinidae; genus Sinocyclocheilus; species Sinocyclocheilus rhinocerous. The sequence goes on along the minus strand of NW_015631204.1, from coordinate 634,775 downwards.
TAGAACAAATGACTCTCGTGAGCTGGTTCGTTTTAATGAATCAATTGTGTACAGCTTACAAATTAAAGCTTATTAATTTAAATATGTCTACATAGTTTTTATTCGATTATTTTAGTTGTCGTTATTTTAGTATATTTAGTTAAACTATTCAAAAATTAGAAATGTTTTTTTGGCAACAAGTAGAAATAAAATAAGCTTAAGTTTTTTGTATATTTTATTTTATTTCATTTAATGTTTATTTCAAGTAACAAATATGTTTTTTACGATTTTAGTTTTATTTAATTACAGTATAAAACCCCATTGGATTGCATATGCCACCTCTAAAAGATTAAAAAGATATTTTAAAAAATTTAAACTTTAAAAAGTAAACAAAAAATTATGCAATCATTTATTTAAATTAAAATATCATCATAATCATATCATTTGCAAAAGTCTCCTGAATTATAAAATACCATTTTTTTTCTTTATTTCTTACAAATATAGTTAATAAGGGAAGATTCAGCAATTTAAAGGAATACCACAAACGCAGTGTTCTTTGGTCTCGAGTGATAATATGATAACGTTATTCTTGCTCTCGCTGGTTCTCGCCACAGAATCCGTATCGACCCCTGAAATGCCATCTTCCTCTGTTTTGTCCTCAAAAACATCTGGCAGGTCTGAAGTTTTGGATGCAATGTCCTTGGATTCGTCGATGGATATCGTGTCCTTGTTCTCACACACAGAGATGCTGTCTTCACTCTCAAAGCCTAAGATGTCCTCCCTAGTGTCATTGCTGTCGTCGGTTTGTCCACCTGCGGATATGGCGCCTGCTCGCTGGTGCTCCGGGGAGAACATTAACGGAGTACTTGAATTACCTCCGCCGAACGATCGCACAGACTGGGGAGATTCAAAAAGGAGCCGCAGGCTGCTCAGACTTGCCCGTAGGGAGCTTCTGCTGCTGTGTTTGGACAGCATGATTGCAAATCAAACCTTCTTGAGGGGTGTAACTTTATATTTTCGGTCCTCAGAGCCGTGTAAGTAAGAAAGCATGACAGTAATCTTCAACTAATTCAATTATATGTTCATAGATGTGTTAAGCTACAGCTGGGACCTTCTTGTTTTGAGTCAGCACAAAAAATACCAGCAAACAAGTCATAGTTACACAAATATTGGTATCTCTCAAGCATACGGTGAGCTAGGTTTCTGGCACACTTTCTGGAGACTGAACATCTAGGAAATATTGCATGGACAAAAATAAGCAAAATAGAATCAGTTCCCCCTCCTGAACAAGCGATGTCAATTCATATTGGCCTCATTCATTCAGATTCTCCCAAAAAAGCTGTTGAAGGCAGATGGCTCCCATCCCCAAGCCAATACACGCTGAATCCGGTTTTAGTTTGAGTTTGCTCCTCAAGAGATGCCGTGGTTTGATAGTGAATATTTAAGCGCATGGGTTTAAATAAATGAGGTGATGAAGTCGATTCGCACTTACTGTACTGACAGTTCCGCCCCATGTATTCGCCGGGACACTGGCAGGTGTAGTTTGCTTGCAGGTCTGTGCAGCTGCCTCCATTTTTGCATGGATTTTTCTCACACTCGTTAACATCTGAAAACACAAGCAGACATTCACAGACACATCTTGAAATTATTAAAAGCGACAACCTGGTAAAAGCTACAAAAGGTCAAATATTGTTTCTCATTATGGTTGATTTTTCCACAGTGATGAAAAACCTCTCTACTATCCTACCAGTTTGCACTGAAGGGTGCTTATTTATGCATTAAATACAGAGAGGGAATATATTATTGCGTGATAGCAATTACTAAGTGAAAAAGATAAATCCTAAACCCTATTTTTTTTTCAGATACTAAATACTGTTGCTCACAGAAGACTTCAATATTGAAGTATCAACTTCGTCTCAGATGTTTCTCCTCAGATTCCTTTAGATGGTGATCCAATAGCAGACAATTTGTTCTTGGGAAATATGATGAGAAATCTTTGAGCTCAAATTGAGACTTTTGACTGCAGAATTATCTTTACAAATCTAAGCACAGTTTGAGGCATTGCTGAGATCTCTTCTGAAAGAACACTTCTTTAGGAATCACTAAAAACGAATTTTCAAAGTTGTAATTAAGCATTACTGGAGTACATTTACAAAAAAATGCCATCTCAGTTAAATCGGTCTGATATTCTGTTCTCTACACTCAAAAACATGTTTTCACAAACTATTGAACACAGTGAATTAAATGTGAAATTATAAGTCTAAAAACTGAAATAGTATTTTTTTTGTAAATCTTACTCCAATAATATATATATATATATATTTTACAGTTTAGAAAGCCTCAGGTCCCCTTTCAGAGTAAATCTACAGGATTTTCACGTTTTTTTTAAACATGAGGAAGTGGTAATAGTGGTAATGGTGACACAATCATGCCACAAACGTATTTCAGTTTAGTTCTGGAACATTACAGGGGCCACATTCTATACTTTTCTTGCATTTCAGGGACCTTTCTTTCACTAAACATTTAATCATAACAAATTTGAATCCAGTAAATTTGATGTCAGTAAGTGTAAATCTAAATGAATTATTCAAGTTATTACTTGAATGCATCTTTAAAGGGGTCATATGATGTTGCTAAAAAGAACATTATTTTGTGTATTTGGTGTAATGCAATGTGTTTATGCGGTTTACGGTTAAAAAAACACATTATTTTCCACATAATGTACATTATTGTTTCTCCTCCAACAATACTACAGCGTGAATAAAAGTTATGCCTTCTTTCTTTGTGTGAACATTTGGGCGGTGTTATGCAAATCTTCCCACACAGTGACGTAGATATGTGGGGGCGTGTTAGAACGAGCCATTTTAGGTAGGTGTGGCTGACTCTTAACTTTTATAAAGAATATCTCTTTGGATTTGAGACTTTAGTCTTTGCAACTTTACAGATCTTCTTTATGCACCAAGAGCTTGTGAAAAATTGAAATCGCATCATATGACCCCTTTAAGGCCTAAAGTACATGTAATTAATGTCCTCTGTTATTAAATGCATTGATGTGAGTGGTCATATGTTAATTTGCTCATACTGTACTGGAGTTTAGTTTTGGATTGTACACTACCGTTTAAAGGTTTGGGGTCAGTAGTAAGGAAATAAATTAATACTTTAATTCAGCAAGGATGCATTAAACAGATCAAAAGTGACAGTGAAGACATTTATAATGTTACAAGAGATTTCTATTTCAAATAAATGCTATTCCTTTGAACTTTTTCTTAATTAAACATCCAGAATTAAAAATTAGAAATTAGAAATTTTATCATAGTTTCCACAAAAAAATATTAAGCAGCACAACTGTTTTCAACATCGATAATAAGAAATGTTTCTTGAGCAGCAAATCATGATTTCTGAAGGATCATGTGACACTGGAATCACAAAAATAAATTACATTTAAAAAAATATTCAAATAGAAAGCAGTTCTTTGTACTTGTAATAATATTTCACAATATTGACTGTATTTTTGATCAAATAAATGCAGCCTTGGTGAGCAGAAGAGACTTCTTTCAAAAACGTATCTGTAAATTATCTGTTGTAACTCTTTTATTTTAGATCAGAAACAAAAATACTGATATGACCCCCAAAACAAAGCATTGTTTTTTATGTTGCCGCATTCATAGTGAGGAACGAGCATTGGCATTCAGCTTCATGTCAGTCATGTGCATCCAAGCACCGCTGTCAGTTGCGATAGAAAGAACTCGTCCTGATTGGTGGGATTCCCACCGTGGGGCCAAAGTCAAGCCAGTCAAGCAAGTAAATTGGTGTGAGGAACAGAGGGGGGTTGGTCAGCTGTCACGCTGGATTTGTGGTACTGGACGCTTCTTCCACAGTAAAACACAGAGTCTATGACCTAATAAATGTTGCTTTGAGATGCCCAAGTTCCTTTTGGTTGCCTCTTCTCCTGATCAGAGCCCATCTGGGAAACGATATCCGTGCCATTATTGAATGCATGCTGATTTCAGCATTTCGTTTCTTATAGAAACGCAAATTCAATGTGCCGAGTTGTGCCAAGACAACTAGGTTAATGAAGTCAGTGGTGCTTTACACAGTATGATCACTCAGTCAGAACCAGCGGTGGATCCTGGCATAGTTGACATAGATGAGGATGGCAGCGCTCCCTGAGGTGGCATGTACTTCACTTCTTTATGGCTCTTCCACAACACTTTCACCAGATTGCACCAGCTCTCCTGTGAACCTCTTATTGAAAATGAATTGTGATCTAGCGGGTAACTTTTTCAGAGCAGCTCCCTGTGCTATAATTTTCATTCCCTCTTCTGCTGCTGTCTGTCTGTCTGCTCGTGGTAAGAGTCTTATTTAATACACAAGTTTCACAATTTGCGTTGAATTACTGAAATAAATGAACTTTTCCACGACATTCTAATTTATTGAGATGCACCTGTACATGTGCAGTTTTTCTGGGTCTATAAAAAAAATAAAAATAAAAGGAAAATATATATTTTTAATTTAACTGGAGTCATTTTTTTCACTTAGAGTTTTGTTTTAATTTAATTTTGTTTACTTTATTTTTAAATTTAATAATTAACATTTTAATCATTTTTATTACAAATTTTAATTCCGTTTTTCCTTTTCTAACAAATCACTTTTGCTTCTTAATTATAATTTTTTTTAAATTCAATTTAATAATTCTTTGTGTCTGATTCTTTTTTTATTTATTTATTTAAATTATTTACATTTATTACAAGTACAATTTCATTTTTTCCCTTTCTTACAAATTACTTCAACTTGTAATTACTTCAACTGCTATCTGGTTTCTTGGTCCATTAAAAATTGTATATATATATTTATTTATTTATTCATTTATTTTATTTTTCCCCTGGAGTCATGTGACATCACAGTTTTTTCATTTATATATATTTTTTTATTATAATATTTATTTATTATATTTATCTATTTAAAAAAAATTATAAATTAAAAAATATATATAATACTTCAGGACCTGAACTGAAGCCATGCGACATCACAGTCATGCAACATTTTTTCATATATAGATTTTATTATATATATTATTGAATTTAATGATTATATGATTCTTTCTTTTTTCATTGATTTTTATTTTATTAAAGACTTTTATTTCCTTTTTTCATTTTCTTGGTGGAGGTCTAGCCATTTGACATCATGTATTATTTTCATTTATAGTTTACATTTAATATAATATCAGTTTAGTTTAATATAATATACTACCAATTTATTTGAGCTTTTTTTAATTCTCTGTTTTTTTTATATCTTTTCTAACAAATCTTACTAGTGACATCCCTGGTTTTTTTTATACATGTCACACTCAGCTAAACATCCTACATGAGGTCAAAATGCTGTGAAGTCTAATTATTATGACAAAAACTGAGCAGGTCATGGGGCCCGGGGGCAGATAATGAGACCGAATGTCATTCTCTAAAAAATCCGACCAAAAAATTGTCTGAGATTTCTAAGGCCTTTGCTCAGTCTCTTTTCACCAGTCAGCCCCCTGCTACTAACTGAGCCTCAATGTCTTATCTTAGCTGTACTTTCACTCCGGCATTAATTATAGACTACGCTTAGAAGTCAATTCAGGAGACAGTGCAAATTAAGGTCACGGATGCACATGTGTGATGTGTATATTAGGCAGTGCAGAACAGAGCTGAATATTCTTTCTCCCATTCCATGAATAATGCAGGCGGTGTGAGGTAACCACAGAAACAAGAGAATCAGGACAAAAACAAACCAAATAAAAACAAGCTCTGACAGCAAACAGATAAAAAATAGCTCTTTGTTAATTACGTTCCTGTCACTTTGCTAAGTGTTCTGGCACAATATGCTGTAGAAGTTTTTTTGAGACGAACTGAGGCAGAAAAACATTGATATTCACATTAATGTGCATTGTGCTTCTACACTAGTGAAACTAAAGCCATAAAATACACTACAGTAAGTGAGCTATCTTGACATATGTTCTTCCATCACTGTGGCAGAAGTCACTTCTCAAGTGGACGATAGTTTCATTCAATCTGTATAATTAAACGATGTGTTAACTTATTCTGGTAGCTACTGTAGATATAAACATGTTGACTGCGGAGTTGTGGCAACAATGAAAATTCAACATGCACGTATTTGCATGGTTTTAAGGTGCACTATATTCACTATACGTATTTTTGAACCCAATTTTTTATATGTATAGTTTTCATATGTACCGTATTGGCCCGAATATAAGACGACCCTGATTATAAGACGACCGTGTTTTTTCAGATGTATTTCCAAGAAAAAAACATCGTCTTATATTCGGGTCAATACGGTATATTCTTATAAATATATCTTTTATATTTATAAAAAAAAATCAGATGCATATTTTTTGATATTTTTAAAAACATTTCCCCTAATTTTACCGTTTTTATGAATTTAGTCATTTAACAAACTTATAAACGGGAACAAAAAAGGCTATTATATTGATTATATTATATTATATTACATTAGATATAAAAAAAAAATGTAAAAAAAAAATATATATATATATATATATTCAAAACGTTTTACATTTAATTTTAATTAATTTAATTTTAGTGTGTGTGCATATGTGAATAATAAAAAAATTAATAATAAACATTAAAAGAATAAAAATTATATATGTAGCATTTTATTTAATATCATTAATTGTGTTGTGCGTGTATATATAATATGATTGAAAATAAATATATCAATTTAAAAAGTAAAAAAAAAAAAAGCAATTTAAAAAATTTTTAAAAATCACTTTAAAGTGTGTGTGTGTATACGCAGAATTTAATGATAGAAAATAAAAAGTTTTATTTCATATACACAAGTTTTCTTATAATTAAAATATTGAAATAAATGTCTCTAAAAATGACAAGGTTTCTTACTGTGTTGGCAGTGGACACCATCGAAGCCAAGCGGACACCTGCACAAATACCTGACAAAAGTGTCGCCGCGGTAGGTCTCACTGAGTTCACACACCCCTCCGTTGTGACAGGGGTTTGGGCGGCAGGGCCCTGAATGACAGAAACACACAGTATCTGAAATCTGCAGGGTTCATTTGAAGTGCTATTTAAAATCCTACTAGAGTTTATTGCAGGTTGATTTGTAAGTGAACTTGATGCTCAGTGCGCTTGATGACATGCACTTTCCCCACACGGTCATTATTATTTCATGTTTTTCAGCTCAGTCTGAACATCACACGTAATACTGCATTAGCTATAAAAGACGACTCCAGAAAGTGTGAGTTTCTAATGAACGCTAAGCAGATGTTTAAATATGAATTAACTAGTGAATGGAAATCGAGGCTGACAATCATTTATATTCACGGCTCATAAGCCGAACATGAGCCATCTGTTTAATATGCCATTCATATCTGGAGTCTCAATGAGCAAAGCGCTCTTGAACCTTTCTTAAAATGAGGAAAACAGCCTACAAATAAACAAACTCACCAATTACAGATTGCTCTTCCCAGCCTGATGCTGTTAAAAAAGCAGAACACACAATTTGTGAGATTCTGACATATTCTATCTGCACTATTAAAAAGAAAGATTCCAATTAGATGAAACTGTAGAATCTTCTACAGCTCCACTACAAACTTTTTATTATTTAGTTCTTTAAAAACATAATTTCCTGCTCTAATTTTTACAGGGGAAAAATGTAAAAATGCTAGAATAAATGCATGGTATTCACTCCAAAGATGAAAACTACAATGAAATATATATAGTTTTATACAATATAATATACAATATACAATACGATAACAACACAGAGGAACGCTATCACTAGAACTACTATCAGAATGATTTTTTCCAGCTGATGAATGATAAAATCACTGACAGCCAAACAGAATCGACCTTTAAAGAGCTCAAGCATTTAAAGCACAACAGAGTGTTATTGTGCGTCGGTGTGGATGCTGATATCTTTATTGTTTTAGTTATCTTTTGTTTAGTTATTCTTGGTGTGAACATGTGAAGTTAACTTATATGTTGCATTATACTGTATGTAATTATGAGGTAAAATACTCAAATATATAGTTTTTGCAAGTAAAAACTATGAATTACTATATGATTTATGGTGAAAAACTCTAAAAATACATTCAGTCACATTTGACACATTACATATGATTATATTTAATCTAAATAATTTTGTTTTATCTCATTTTTGTTATATAATGCTCATTAAGTGTTTGTGTTAAATTTTCTATATTTATAAGTCAAAACTCTAATCTGAAGAATTTACACTAAATTTAATTTAGAATTTATTCTAATTTACACTGTTAAAAATTAAGGCTCTGTATTGGCATTTTCGGTTCTATGAAGAACCTTTAACATCCCTGAAACCTTTCCAGTCCACAAAATGTTCTTTAGTAGAAAAAATGCTTCTGATTAATTCTGATTAATATTCTAAGAAATAATGGTTTATGGCTTTTAAGATCTGTTCACAGAAAGGTTCTTTGGTTAAATAAAATAGTTCTTTCTATTGCATACAGAAAACCTCCATTTGGAACCTTTATTTTTAAGAGTGTATGAAATGCCAAACTTAATCTCCAAAAACCCATAACTCAAAATATGATTCTTGATAAGGATTCTTTGCTGAATCTAAGAATCTTTGGAGAAGCTATACGTATAAGAGTGTGGGGAGATATAACATCTAAATCATGTGAACTCATGAATGATATGTTGTCAGATAATGAAGAATACTCATTATAGCAATGCAAAAGAAGAACCGTTTTTGGTTCCCCAATGAACTTTTCAGTAAACAGTTCCTAAAAAAAACAACTTTTTTCTTAGTGTGAAGAACATTTCAATATTCTAAAGAACCTTTTGTCCAGCGGAAAGGTTCTGTGGATGTTATACGTAGGTTCTTCATGGAACCATAAAGAACTTTTATTTTTAAGAGTGTAGGCAAACTCTTAATAAAGCTCAACTCAGAGACACATACTGTATCACTCCATAAATTTTAAAATGTGTTTTTAAATCGCAAGAAATAAAAATCTCATGGGCCTTTAGGGTTCTCAAATCCAAAAGGACAAAAACTCACAAGAAACATTTTCATCAGCTGGTGTACTGGGACAGTCAGCACCGTTCTCACACGGAACCGGTTCACATACTTCACCTACAAAACATGAAGAGATATAAACAGGAAATGAGCAGATCTTCTTTTCCAAAGACAAGTCACCTCTACAGCTTGGAAAAAGTGTGTTGCGGAGTGATGCACGAGAGTTTGTGATGCTATATCCACAGCCACGCTGTCATTTCGGCCTGAATTATTCAGCCACAGGAATCTGCAGAGTAACTTTGAGTGTTTACACAGGTGTCCATGACGGCCAAACTTTGGAATACACTTGCCGACTCTTAAAGATGCCGCGCAGATGTTTGGCGATGACAGAATGCCAGTGCTTCAGAAGTGTGTAAGGTTAAGTGAGGTGGAAGATTAGAGAAAATATTTTGTGTTAGGAAAGAAACACAGCTGACGGAGCTGTCTTGTTTCACACTGATCCGACACAACCTGAGGGCATGAAACTCGCAGAGGATTATAGTAGCGCGCTACACACTGCCTTGTGCTTTCCAGTACAATGAATTTCACACTGCCATGATATTTGTTGTGTTACTTGCATTAATACAAAAACACTGGCACTGGAAACTTGTGGCAATTTGATTATGAATAACACAGTGAATCGGGAAGGAAATGAATGACTCCTCAAAGCTTACAGTTTTAATGTACCATGGTAATTCAGTTTCCACTAAAAAAGTAGTTATTGCTGCTGGGATAAAACTGTGGTACTGTAACTTCAATAAGAAAAACGTAATACAGTTACTATGGTAATACCATAGTTGTTGAGTCAAGTACCATGGTTTGAAGTGGACTACCATTCAAAAGTCTTTTAAGGACTCATTAAATTGATCGTAATGACAATAAAGACATTTATAATGTTACAAAACATTTCTTTTTCAAATATATGCTGTTCTTTTGAACGTTCTATTCATCAAAGTTCCTAAAAATGTATCAGTTCCCACAAAATATTAAGCAGCACAACTCACACTAACAATAATAAGAAATGAGCAGCATATTAGAATGATTTCTGAAGGATCTTGTGACCGTGAAGACTGGAGTAATGATGCGGAAAATTCAGCTTTGCGTCACAGGAATAAATTACATTTAAAAATATATTCAAATAGACAACAGTAACTTTAATTTGTAATAATATTTCACAAAACAGCTGTTTTTAATATTTTTTGATAAAAATGCAGCCTTAGTAAGCATAAGAGACTTCTTTCAAAAACATAAAAAAATCATACCGACCCCAAACTTTTGAACGGCAATGTACTACTCAGAGAACAATGTAAATACCATGGTAAATGAATTTGATAATAATTCGATACCATGGTATATACAGTTTGAATGACATCCCATAATGCATTATATATTTTACAGTAAAAACTGTAATAAGATATTTTGGTGGAGCTATGGTTTACAAGTACAGTTGTTGTAAGCATAACAATGATTAAAATCATTGTAATAAATTATTGGCATGCAAAAACAACAGGTTTCAAGCTAAAAACAGCTCTAATAAGTAAGATTACAACATAACAACACTAACCCATGCAGCTGATTTCTAATGAAAACTCCGTGACAGTCCAAACTAAGTCATTCTATGTAAAGGTCAGCCAGAGATGCACAGTCAGTATGACATTTAACATGATCACATTGGGCTCAGCTATTAAAAACACAAGGAGATGTTTCAGGCTCGAAGATGATAACAGTGTTTAGATGACTATTTATTGTGCATATGACCTCTGGATCACCTTAAAGTAACATCAAACAAATATCCCAGCTCATAACAGCACTGTAACATGCACAAGCAGGCGCTTTACTATTCATTGCCATCTTTTTGTGTCAAGCAGCTGTGCTTGCATTAATGTCATATTTAATTGAGCGTCTGTTAGAGGGCGCTGATCAAATCATATGCCCGAAATAACCCGACATCTCATTATCATATCCCTCATGAATTATATCCGAGGACATTTGAATAAAAACACTGAAGTGATGCTGCAGATGTCCGAGCTGTGAATAAACGCACCAAACGTTGTCTGGAAGTTCTGATGTGTGTTATGAACTTCGTTCTGTGCAAATGTGAGGTGTATGTTAAACACACATAATTGTGTTCCGTGAACTCACCCGCAGATTTCGGATGTGGGATGGATGCGCCAATGCGAACGACCAGGAACAAAAATAAAGGCACCATCGCGGGGAAACTTGTGTATTGTGCAGCCTCGATGCGTCCCGTGTTTCAGCTGTGATGCAGATATAATGGCAGAGAGACTCGCAGTGAGGATGTCCGGTGATGCTGTGACTCTGAGCAGTGATGCTGCTGCTGCTGCTTCTTACTGCAGTGATGAAGATGATGATGGAGACTCGACACTGGCAGGATTCACAGCATCAGTGAAGACGCACCCACTGATCCATACACCGTCAGAAAAACACAACTTTCTTTTATAGAGTGCATTGAAATGTTGCTACTTGATATAGGCTACTTAACAAAACCAACAAAAAGAAATGAAACAAAAAAAAAATATAGAAATAGGGGCCCTTATTTGATTTGACTTCCAATATCCCTGACTGCCACGTGCAAATGTAAAATGTTTGAATGTCTCATAAACACACGATCATATTGTATCTTTCTTTTCACGATTATTGTATTACCTGAAAAAAAATTACGTATTAAATCGTAGATAATCATGTCCCCTGGTGTGCTCTAAATTATTACAAAAGGTTTATTTATTACACATATATTATAGCGACTACTTCATATAGCGTATTCATATATTTACAGTATAGATTGATTATGACTTAAAAGTTGTGTGTGTCTGTCGCCCTCTGTAGGCCCAAAGGAGTAAGTAACCGCATTCGACAATGATATTCATTCCTCCTCGAATTAATTGATCATTTTAACCCGATTAATGTGCGTATTTCGCATAGATTGCTTCTAATACTATGACTTGTTATGAAACCGAGAATATATTTTCTAGAATTTCATATTTTAACACAGTTTCTACAGACTGTTACCTCAGTACTGTAAATCTGTGGTAGGCTATTTCGCATAAATTGCCTCTTATACTAAGTCCATAGATTGCTTCTAATACTATGACTTGTTATGAAACCGAGAATATATTTTCTAGAATTTCATATTTTAACAGTTTCTACAGACTGTTACCTCAGTACTGTAAATCTGTGGTAGGCTATTTCGCATAAATTGCCTCTTATACTAAGTAAAACGAATATTCTGATTATCCATGTATAATTATACTCATCTTTAATGATTAAAAACGTATAACTTGTTATGAAACCGAGTAAATTGTTTCTATAAAACAATTTCTAGTTATTTTTTTACCTCAGTACTGCAGATGCGTGATACGTGATGCCACCGCTGCCTTTAAAAATAAATTACATTTAAATACAAATTACATTTAAAAGAAACCATCATATCCATAATTTATTATGATGATTTGGCTGTAGCAACAATAACTTTAGGTGACTATTTGGCAGAAACTTGTTACCATGGTAGTTTTGTTTGTGACGCGGCACAAGATGCGGCGGGCGGGCTCACGCGAGGTGGGAGTGTTTGAGGGGCGCAAGGGCTGCGCGAGGCTTCACAACACAACTCTCAACATGAAACTAGCCAAAGTGAGTGAAACAAAAGTAACGCAAAGCTTCCTTAACATCATCTTTAACATCTCTTCCCAATTTTTTAACACTCCTGCCTCACTGTAAATAAGTCTAAGCGCTCAACTAACCTCAAACGCTGGACTTTTGTGGTGTCAAACTTGGCCAGAACCAAACTAAGCTAACGAGCTAACGCACATAGCCGTCATTTGTATGCAGATTTAACTTTATTCTGTTTTTGTTTAGTCTTATTCTAAGCGAAATGCAGTTCCTTATAATAGATCTGATGTTTATTCCCAGAAAAATAAGATCGTGTTGTGATTACAAAGGCAAAAATGCGCTAGCATCATGTGTAAACAATGATACTTCTAAGGCATATCACAGTATTTGAGTTTTTCTGTGTTCGTCCTTATTTTCAGATTAGGAGAAAAGCGAACAATGAAGACCTGAAGCTGTCTGTCTTGTGTTAGACCCAAACCACCAAAGTGAATTAGAGAAAACTCCTAAAAGGGAACAAAGGTGTAGTTGTGGGTTTTAGGAGGGGAAACCCTCCTGAACATTGTCAGCTTTCATTGTCAACTTCCCTGGGTGACAATGATGGCAACCCATGGTGGCAGCGAGGAGCCTGATCCCTTTTCGGTGGTGACCCGAATGGCTGGGGCAGGAGGAGATGGGACCACGCATTTACCAGCCTGTCGTGGTCAGGGGATACAGATCTCGGACCTGGGCTCAGCTTTGTCCGTCCATACCACGGTTTTACCACCTAAACAGCCTCCTGGGGTCACATATTCTGTATTTGGAAAGGATCCGAGACCTGGAACAGTCATGTTTGCCTCAAAGGCAGGTGGTATTAGTGCTGGACATGTTATATTGGGGTCTTTTTCAGGTGTTGGGAGGGGGATGCCAGATCCTCCACATGAAGGTGCTGTCGGTCGGATACCATCTGCATCGCTGAGTCCTGAGGTGTGCCTGGCGGCCCCTTCGTTTCTTCCACTGGGCATCGTTGAAGAAGGTGATGCTCTGGATGTGCAGGAAATTGGGGAGGATGAGGAAGTTGTTTTAACCCTCACCGCACCACCTCCTAATCAGTGAGTCGTGTAATATGACATCCCAATTTATGCATCCCATGAGTGTTTAAAGGGATAGTTCATTCAAAAATAAAAACAATGGCTGAGAATTAGCTCACCCTTAGGCCATAGAAGATGCAGGTGAGTTCATCGAAACTGATTTAGAGAAGTTTATCATTACATCACTTGCTCACCAATTGATCCTCTGCAATGAATGGGTGCCGTCAGAATGAGAGTCCAAACAGCTGATAAAAACATCACAGTAATCCACACGACTTCCTCAATTATCATCTCATGAAGTGAGCTGTGTGTTTGTAAGAAACAAATCCATCATTAAAGTTTTACATTTTAACTGTTGCTTCTTTCCAAAATACAAGTCCATAATCCATAATAACGCTTCATAATAAAGTTCATCCTCTGTTGTCCTCTCACATCAAAATCCACCAACATATTTGTTTAGAACTATTTTTGGCTGTTTTTGCTTGTAAATGGTGCTTGATCTGTGCATATTTCTCTCCTGATTCAGGCGAGACTTTTTTACTGGAGAAAGCAATATTATGGATAGAGGATAGGTGTTAAAAATGTCTTGATGGATTTGTTTCTCACAAACACGCAACTTTTCTCTTCACAAGATGTTAATTGATGGACTGGAGTGGTGTGGATTATTTGTGGATTATTGTGATGTTTTTATCAGCTGTTTGGACTCTCGTTCTGACGGCACCCATTCACTGCAGAGGATCCATTCGTGAGCAAGTGATGTAATGCTAAATTTCTCTGCATCTGTTTTAATAATGAAACTCATCTACATCTTGCATGGAGTCAGGTTTTAGTAAATTTTCATTTTTTGGTGAAGTATTCCTTTAAATTTGAACTGTGATGAAAATAATAAAAGATTTGTAATGGAGTTTGTAATTCGACAGGTGGTATCATGGGAAGCTGGACCGGATGATCGCAGAGGAGCGTTTGCTTCAGGCCAGGACGGCTGGCAGCTACCTTATCAGGGAGAGTGACCGCCGACCCGGCTCATTTGTGTTGTCTTTCCTTAGCATGACCAACACAGTCAGTCATTTCAGGTGTTTGTTTGTCTGTTATCTTTCTCTGCAGCTTTAGACCCAACCACATCTTTAAATAGAACTAATCACTAATGGTCATGGCACATCTTTATTTGCAATGTGCTTACATTTTAATCTGCAAGGTTTTGGGCCTAGATAATGAGATGGTATCTGTGACCTGAGTAATGAATGTTTGCAGGATCATCGCCATGTGTGGAGACTACTACATTGGAGGCCGTCGTTTCTCCTCTCTGTCGGATCTGATTGGTTATTACAGTTACGTGTCCTGTCTGCTGAAAGGAGAGAAGTTGATATCACCAGTCGCCCCTCCAGAGGTAGACATTCAGTGTAATATTTATTAGCAGAAAAATTGTCATTTTCACAGTATATTTAAAAAAACAACAACAATGTTTTGTTTTGTAAGCCTGTTGAAGACCGCAGGAGGGTGCGAGCAATTCTCCCATACACCAAAGTGTCTGAAACTGATGAGATCAGGTAATTTGATTTTGTGTTACTTTCAAAAATATACTATATATAATATATAAAGTTGGGGGTCAGAAAGTTTTTTTTTTTTTTTAAAGAAATGAATACTTTTATTCAGCAAGGACACTTCATATTGATCAAAAGTGACAGTATAGACATTTATAATGTAATGAAAGATTTATATTTCAAATTAATGCTGTTCTTTCTATTCATAAAAGAAAAACAATGTATTAAGGTTTCCACAAAAATATTAAGCAGCACAACTGTTGTTGTTTTTTTTCTATTGATAATAAGAAATGTTTCTTCGGCATATTAGAATGATTTCTGAAAGATCATGTTACACTGAAGACTGGAGTAATGATGCTGAAAATTCAGCTTTGTCATCATCATAGGAATAAATTACATGTTAAAGTATGTTCAGAAAGTTTACGTAATTAGACTTCTTGTGCTCACAGTTTCTTCAAAGGCGACACATTTATAGTCCATAATGAACTGGAGGATGGCTGGTTGTGGGTGACTAATGTCCGAACAGATGAGCAGGGTCTTATAGTCCAAGACCTGGTGAAGGAAGTGGTGAGTAGAAACACTGTTTAGAATAAACGAAAAATAAACACATGTCTGTAACTGGATGAATATGTATATATACAGTATTATGACAGGGTGTCCTATATTGACACATTCACAGGGACGTGAAGAAGACCCACATGAGGGGAAAGCGTGAGTTTGATTATTTTGTTTCGATTCCTGGTTGAGTGGTGTTAGTTTCCAGTAGTAATACAAACTATACACTGCATAAAATGAATAGAAATACATGATGATTTTCATGCCTCATCTCTTAAGATCTGCTCAACATCATCTGTATTTTTCAGCTGGTTTCATGGCAAGATCAACAAGCAAGAGGCTTACAACCTACTGATGACAGGTCAGTCAGAAAAAATGTTTAAAAGCAATAAACCGCGAAGGGTTACACCTGTTTAACTCCTGTAATCGCTTTCCCCAGTTGGGCAGGTGGGCAGTTTTTTAGTGCGCCCGTCTGACAGCACACCTGGGGACTATTCGCTGTACTTCCGCACCACTGAGACCATCCAGCGCTTCAAAATCAGCCCCACACCCAGCAACCAGTTTATGATGGGAGGCCGATACTACAACAGGTAAATGTGATTTGGGAGCATTTTATGACTTTTGGAATGGATAAATTTGAGTTTCATGATACATATTGCTTGTGTTTTCTTGCTTTTGTTTGTACAGTATTGATGACATCATTGAACACTACAGGAAGGAACAGATAGTTGAGAGCCACAACCTTAAAGATGCTTTATCTGTCCAAGTATGTGCAACAACTATTTTTCGAAAACTCTTATTGATGTTATTGTGTGAATGATTTGAAATGTGTGATTTCATCAGCACCAGGAGCAGGTGCTTACTGACACCGTCGAAGGCAAAGAAATCTACAACACCATCCGTAGAAAGACCAAGGACGCTTTCTATAAAAACATTGTGAAGAAAGGATATGTCCTGTTCAATAAAGGTATTGCCAACGTTTCAGTGTAGTTTTACATTGAAGACATTATCAAAATCATTTTAGTAAGATATTAGTCTTGTGTCTTTTATAGGAAAAGGAAAAAGATGGAAAAATCTATATTTCATCCTTGAGGGAAACGATTCCCAGCTGATCTACTTTGAGAGTGAGAAACGAGCAACTAAACCAAAGGGTTTAATCGACTTGAGTGTGTGTTCTGTGTACGAGGTCCATGACAGCATGTTTGGCAGGTTTGTTTCCCCACTGTATTATGCACTGATAATAGTTCAACTTTAGGTTCGATTGAAATACATTTAGCTATTTTTTTTTTCTTTTTCTGCAGGCCAAACTGTTTCCAGATAGTTGTACAGCACTTTAGCGAGGAGCAGTGTATCTTTTACTTTGCTGGAGAGACCCCGGAACAAGCTCAGGTACCGATGTCTTCATTAGCAATGCTGGCTAATACACTTTCATCAGAGTAACACTGTGTCCAAATGATATATTTTCTGTCTTGATTTTAACATATGAAATACTGCATTTGTCAATCCCAAAGGGAAATTTCATACATCCCAAATCCAGCTCCAAATACACCACTTTTCAAAAGTTTTGGGTCAGTTAGATTTGTATTTTTATTATTATATTATATTCAGCTAGGAAGCATTACATTGATCAAAATGACAGTAAAGACTTTTACATTGTAAAATGATCTTTTCATATACATTTTGTTTCCAACATTGATGAAAATACAAAATGTTTCTTGAGCAGCAAATCAGCATATTAGAATGATTTCTGAAGGATCATGTGACACTGAAGACTGTAGTAATGATGCTGGAAATTCAGCTTTACCATAATAGGAATTCATTATATTTTGAAATATATTAACATAGAAAACTGTTCTTTCGAATTGTACTAAATTATATTTCATAATATTACTTTTATTACTGTATTTTTATCAAATAATTGCAGCTTTGGGGAGCATAAAGGACTTCTTTCAAAAATATTACAATATCTTACCGAAACCCAAACTTTTGAACAGACGTGTGTATAGATTTAAAAATAATATTATGATCTGTTTGGCTGTAATATTGTCATGCAGCTGTGAGGATAGAAAAATTGCCTTTGTAGAACACTGTTAATATAATTCTGTTCAATTTATTCTTGTTCACTTCTTACACCCTTCAATTGCGTAGGACTGGATGAAATGTCTGCAAACCTTTTGTAGTAACCTTAGGAAACCCAGCCAGCCCTGCTCAAACAAACGCCTGCGTCAGGTAAACTCTCAGTTGCTTCCTGTTGTTTAATGTCATATGAATTACAGCTGTTACTCCTCATGTGTTACATGTATCTTTACAGGTCAGTAGTTTATTTCTGAATGTTGAGGAGGCTCACCACCTTCCTAGTAAACATTTCACAAACGCCTACTGCAACATTTACCTGAACAGCATTCAGGTAGCCAAAACCCATCCGCGGGAGGGCCAGAATCCTGTGTGGACAGAGGAGTTCATTTTCGAGTAAGCCACTTCCTCAGATATTGATAGTAATTCTATAAAATCGAACGTTTTTTATTAATGTTTCCCAATATTCCTGCAGTGACTTATCCAGTGAAATCAACAGGTTTGAGATCAGCCTGAGCAACAAGACAAAAAAAAGCAAGGAGAATGATATTTGTACGTTCTTTCTTATTACTTCATGCTCAGACTTTCAAAACGGTATCGTATAAGGAATAATGTACGCTCTTCTCCTGCAGTGTTCATGTGCTGCCCTCTGTGTCGGCTACAAAGGGGTCAGATGATTGACGAGTGGTTTCCTCTGAGTTCCCACGTGCCTCTGAAGAACGTGGCGCCCAGCTCACTCCGGCTGAGAGTGCGCTACTCTGTGGAGAAGATCATGCCCGTGGAGGTGTACAACGAGTTGAAAGAGGTTGGGTACATACATGAGTTGATATATAAACAGGGTCAACATTTAACTCAAATTCAGTTAGTGGACAGTTGGCTAGTAACTGTCCTAGAATTTACAATGCATTTCAGTCACAATATAAGAACATTAGTCTGAGCCCTGCTGATGATTTGTATTGAAAAAATAAATGCTGACACAAGAAACTAAGGAATCAATGCAATGTTGCGACAAAAAAAATCTGTATATTATTTTATTTTATGATATTGATTATTCAATGCAAGTTTTTTCGCCCATTTTATTGTCCGCCATATAAAAGTAAAAAAAATAAAAGCCACATGATTTAAGGTATCACTGATCATCCTGTCATATCTTGAAGTCAAGTAATGCACTACCTATAATTTCCCACAGAATTTCCCTCAGAAATATGTCATTTTATTATGAAAGCCTATTTCTGCCATGGAATAAAAAAGAAAACGGAAATTGTGACTTTTTATCTTACAATTCTGTCTTTTCTCTTGCAATTCTAAAAAATAAAAAACAGACTTGCAAGATACTGGTTAAACTCAGAATTGCGAGTTAACATCATTGCGAAATATGAATTTGTATATGCAAGGAAAAAAAATCATTTTATTTATTTTTAGAAAAAAAGCCACAATTACAGTTTTTATTTTTTATTTTTTTTTGGTGTAAACAAAAAAACTTTGTCACACTTGAAAAATGTAAACTCAGAATTCTGAGAAAATTTTGTTTTTGAAAATACAGAGTAATGGCCAGTGAGAAATATTTCTGGCAGTTGAGACCATTGTTATTTTAGTTCATTGCTTATTATTTATATATTGCTAAAGTATTTTATTAAACATTTTTTAGAATTATATTTTTATATTTTCAGGTTCTGCTGAAAGAGTTGCACGTGATCAGTGCTTTGGCCCACGTGTGTGGACAGGACCGCACTCTCCTGGCCAGCGTTCTGCTCAGGATATTTAGACACGAGAACCTGGAGGCCCAGCTGCTCAGAGAGCTCAATGACCGTGAGATCAGCGCTGAAGGTACTTCTTTTATTCCTCTTCTTATGCTGCATGACTGAATTCATCAGAATTATTCACAGAGTTGCTTGTTTTTCCAGATGAAGCGACGACTCTTTTTCGTGCCACCACTCTGGCCAGTACTCTGATGGAGCAGTACATGAAAGCTACAGCCACTCCATTCGTGCATCACGCTCTTAAAGACACCATCCTCAAGATTATGGAGTCTAGACAGTCCTGTGAGGTATTTCTCCGATTTTTTTATGTTAACCAAAATCGCATAGAGATCATCATGCTTAAATATCCATATCCTCCTTTTGTAGCACTTTTTTTCCCACTGAGGTCCTCTAATAATGTTAGTTAAGGTTTCTTGCACTAAAAACTATGGAGTTAAAAAAAACTATGGACTAAAAACTGACATTTTATCTCACAATTCTGAAATTTTTTCCCTTGCAATTCTGAGTTTATATCTCACAATTCAGTTTTTTCCCCCCATGTAATTCTGAGAAGAAAAGTCTGTATTGTGGGATACAAACTCGAAATTGTGGAAAAAAGTAAGAATTGTGATTGTGAAAACAGTCTCAATTACCTTTATTTTTTATTTCGTGGCAGAAGCAAAACCAGAATTGCGACATATAAAGTCAGAATTAAGAGAAAAAAGATGATATGTAAACTCGGAAATTAAGAGAAAGGAGGTCAGAAATCTGAGTTTGTCTCAATTCTGAATTGCAAGGGAAAAAATCTGAATTGTGAGATAAAAAATAATACTGTTCATAATGTAAACTCAGAGGTTAAAAAAGTGAATTGTGAGATTAAAAAAAAATGTCCTTTTTCATTTTTTTTATTCTGTGGTGGAAACAGTCTTCCATAAAAAACAATAATTTAATTATTATGATTAATTCGTATGTTATATCACAATTATTTAATTACATTTAATTATTAATTAGATATTGACATCCTCTCTTTAACACTTCGAATTAACAGAATCTTTAATATTTCAAAAATCTAAATTACCTATTATGATTTATGACTGGCTAACGTGTTTGCATGTCAAATTATGTTATCAAAAAGCTTCAGAAATGAATGAACCCTTTAAAGCTGATGCATCTTAGTTCAATCTTGTAGATCAATCATTTGCCTGCTAAACATGTTGTTTCCGCTGTAAATTAGCTCAATCCATCTAAACTGGAGAAGAATGAGGATGTGAATGTGAATCTCGCTCATCTCCTGAGTATTGTGTCTGAGCTGGTGGAGAAAATATTCATGGCTGCTGAAATCCTCCCTCCGTGAGTCACTGTGTATATAAATATACTTCTGCCAATAAACTCTGTGATCAGAGCAAGGATATAATGTGAGAGAATGGAGTTTTATACATGTTGATTCCTTTTTCGCAGGACTCTCAGGTTCATATATGGATGTTTACAGAAAGCTGTACAGCAGAAGTGGCCCAGAAACACAACCATGAGAACTAGAGTTGTAAGGTATGGAAATATGTTTTGTTGGAGGACAAAATTTGATTTAATAATAAAATAATGCATTTAATGCAGTTAAAAATCTTACATTATATTAATTAGTACAAATGAAAACAAACCAGACCAGACATTATGTTTGATGTATGCAGTTTAGCATCAATATAAAGTATGCTACAGTCCAGTCTATTCAAGAGACAAATAAGGTCATTAGAAAGCTTAAATCTGAAAAGGTGACTCTCAGGTTTCAACATTTGGGAAACAGTGATGCTCTAAACTTTGTTGTTTTCAGTGATGCTTCCCTTGGAAATCTCCCTGATGGGGGCACACAGGGGGGGACATTGATTGGTCTCATGGGAGAAGGAGGGAAGTTTTCTCCTCTCTGTTGGCAATCTAAGAAAATCAGACGTGTGGTGAGGAGTACTCTGGCAGGGGAAACTCTGGCCCTGTCAGATGGAATAGATAATGCCATTTTTCTGACTACTCTCTTTTCTGAACTTACTACTGGAACTGCTGAGCTGAATACTCCTCCGTTGATCTGTGTGACAGACAACCACTCTCTGTTTGATGCCCTTAAGTCAACAAAACAGGTCTCTGAGAAACGTCTTCGACTGGAAATAAGCAGCATAAAGGAGCTCATACAGAGTAAAAGAATCAAGAAGGTACTCTGGTCGGACACAAAAACTCAACTCGCTGACTGTCTTACAAAAAAAGGAGCGTCAGCCCTGATGTTATTGAAAGTACTCAGTGAAGGACTATGGTGCTATTGAAAGCACTTAGTTAAGGACTGGGGACACTTGTTAATAAAAAAAAAAAAAAAAGAGAGTAAAGAGGTTCATTTGAAAAAAAACGATACTTTCAATAGGATATACAACAATTTTTTTTTGGTAACTAATCTTTGTTTTGTATGTTTTTTTTTTATTTATATTTTCTTTGTAAAGTATAGGGAGATTGTTAACATGTTATTTCCTCCCTACTCTGTTCACATGGAAGAAGGTTCTTCCGGGTTAAAAATAAGGTTAGCGCAGGCACTGGTTCAAAGGTGAGCGCGCGGGTGAAAAGGGGGCGTTTGTTGTAGAGGGACAGTGTTGAACCGTGTTGCTTATGTGAGCGAGGTGATGGAAGGAATAAAGTGCGTTAACTGAGTAAACGTCGTGTTTATTTAATTTAACAGTATCAACAGCTATATAATAAAATGTTTTACATAAGTATTTTTTTTTTCTTTTCCAGTGGATTTGTCTTCCTCAGATTGATCTGTCCTGCTATTGTCAACCCCAGAATTTTTAACATCATTGCAGGTGAGCTGTGATTGGGCAATTCAAATTGTTCCGTTTTTATTAAATAGGCATCAGACTTTAAATATAGAAATGTATAAATCTTTTATATCAACTTCTTGGACAAACCTTATCTAAGTTCTCATCTTGCCCACTGATCTACGTTCATCTTTATATAGATCAGTGAATTTGCCATTGTGATGTCATCTAGTGACATTTAGCTACCAATTTTAGCTACTTTCAATTGAAAGCAGTTGGCAACACTGAGTCGATAGCCAGGAGCAGGGTTGGGCACCCCTGCTTTAAAGACTTCTCTGGTTCTATAATTGTTGCTTTCTTTAAATATTACATTTTGTCCCATCTCAGGAGCTGTACATGGAAGGAGTAAATCCATTCATCAAGAACAACAAACACAGAATGATCAAATTTTTGGGCGAACTTGGGGTTTGTCAACTTCTCTAAAACTCGTTTTACTGCAAATATTGCTGAAAAAATGTGGTGTAGTAATAATTACAGCGAAACAGCAAGTAACACATTGAATTAAACAAAGTTTTTTTTTTTTTAAGTAGAGCGACTGAATTAGTATTTTCTTCTTTTGAATAGTATATTTTTTTACAACTTCAAAAAAATGATTTTTACTGTGTAACTCAGTCTTATAAGAAAGAAATTAGATGTCCTCCAGGGGGCGCAAATGCTTCATTATCCACATTTTTTAACACAGAAATACTCAGCGATGAGTTAAAATGGTCAAATGTATTTATTTATTTTCCAGATAACCACAATGATTAAGTCATATTCACATGCCCTGTGCCATATGTCTAGTGTGTCTTTACTATTTAAATGCATTTGCTCTTTTCAGAATGTCCCAGTGCTGCCTGAACCCACAGAGCACTTTAACACTGACCTGGCCCGTGACCTCGCTGCCCTACACCAGCTCTGTGTCACGCACTTAGATGAGCTGAGGATACTCAGTAATGAGAGGGGCGCGCAGCAGGTACCATTATAACTTAATAAAATGTTTAATGATGATAGCCAGTACTTGGGTGAAATTGTTCTGTTTCTCTCACAGCACATCTTGAAAAAACTCTTGGCAGTCACTGAACTTCTGCAGCAGACCCAAACTCAGTATGCAGTGACCAACAGCAGCCGATAGACTGCAGGATTTCACTCTGCTACACACTTTAAAAGCTTTTATGTGTCGGTTCTGTGACATTATAAACCACTTTTGATCATAGTCGTCACATTAGACAGACAAGGCAGTGAGTGAATGTTTGTTTACCTGCACTCCCTTATTTACAGGATGTGTTTTCATAAAGAGGAAAAAAAATTATGAAGCAGAAGAAACGTTCCACAGTTGTCTTGAAAAGGACGGTGATGTTTTCCAGGTGACAGAAGTGATGTTGTCCAGATTCATAACTACTGTTTGCGCTCTGCAATGTCAAACACTATTACAGTTTTTCCTCTGAAAACAAACCAAAACCACATTTTACTACAAAATCTGATGCTTGACAAGTGGAGAAGGATGAAAAAAAAGCATGTAAACTAACCGATGCTGCGAAAAACATGCCTTGGAAGACCAAATATGTTTTATAAATTTACACTCTGTCTGGTTTGTTTTCTTTTTAAATGTTGTGCTTGAGCAGGCGATCAAGAGAAAACATATTTATATCTGATTTTATATATATATGTCCAATATAGGAACTACCAAGAAATGCAGAAGAAGGTATTTTGTATCAAAACTATTTTCATATTTGGAATCACAAAATTGAAAATAATGCTTTTTGCTTTTGATTTTTTTCTAAAATGATTTCCTGACAATATGCATAAAGATGTGAGTGAGATTACGCTATCGGGGTATGCATGCACTTATTTAATACGTTCTTGTAAAAATACAGTGATTATGTTTTCTAATATATATGCAAATAAATCAAAGGAATTTTGTCATTTGTTTGTCAGTTTGATTTCTATGAATTTCTTACCATTTTTTTTGTTTTTGGTATTTAGTGTCCTTTTAATATGTTGTATTTAAGGTGGTGATCTTACCTCCCAGGAATAAATCTGAATATTCAGATTAAAGTCCCATCTTTTTATATATATATATATATATATAGTTACACAACACAACCTTTAAAATCGAAACAGATTTTAAAACAATAGGCATCATACACAATATAAATGGTTAAGACAAGGCACGTGACAAATGAAATTAATGTGTTCTAAAATCGCGTCAAAATATAATACGTCATTCTGAAGCTTTAAAAAAAAATCTGCAGACTGGCCATCGAATTTTGGCAAAACTCGTGTAGTGTACTCCAGCCTTAAGATCATAAAAATGTATACATTTTAGGTAATAACATATTATATATATATATAAATTATCTTTAATGTATTTACAAAACAAACAAAAACAATAATAAATAATGTTCACAATTTTACCTCTAGATGGCATCATTGTACTTCATTCACCGAATCAATGACTGTCGAAAATGAGTCCTCTGTGCCTTACAAGGAATTCAAAGATGTGCTATTTTAATTTTTGCTTTTATAAAGCGTTCACAATAAAACATAATTACATCACTGAAATGTAATATACAAACATATTTTAAAAAACGCAAATTCTTTAGATATAGTCCCAGACATTAACGTTAATATCACACATCTATTAGCGCTGCGCAGTGATACACACCGTAACTATACGAAAAGGTTTTTTTTTTTTCGTCCAGGTGTTTTAACGTGACGGAACTGTAACTATCTGTTTTTAAAACATTGTTAGCTGTAGATAAACGCGTTTATTCACACACACTTCTATGACCTTATTTTCATTCTGTAATCACGATATTTCTTCGCGTTCAAACCATAGACTGTAAAATAAAATAAAAACAGGCCCTGCGTTAGCAGACAGAGGTGAGTGATTTAATTGTCCTGTGACGAGGCTCAATAGAGATTACAAGCACCCACCGACAGCACAGTTGGTCAGCAGAAAGGACTCTATATGCTTCGTATTCCTGCCTCAGCTTTCTCTTTATTTTCCTCTTTCAAAAGGCCCAAATAGAGCCCAGCAGGTTCGAGTAAAGAGACCTGAAAGAACGTCTTCCTACTAATATTTCAGCCAGGGAACAGACGATTAACATTTTTTCCCAAGCAATGATTAAATCGATGTCAGCGCAACTAAAATCAACACAAGATCAAATGAAAAGAGCAGAAAATGATAATCAGCATATCATACTGTTTTGACAATATAAATTACAAATGAGAAGACGTTATCCTACACGTTATCCAGGGATCATTTCAAAATGGAATATTGTACATTTCCATTGGATAGGTAAGTTGATAATGTAGTAGATGATAAATGTAGATGCATTTACGCAATTTGTGTGTGGTCAGGCAGAGTATGAAAACTGCAGCAAAGGAAATTTGATCAATAACTATAATGATTGATGGAATGTGGAAATGCAACATGTCTATAAATATCTTTAGCCCGTGACCTCGTGCCCAGTGGACTTCATATGTCAGACCCCGTGCCCTTAACCACTCTACTGGTTTTGTGAACTAAAGGAGGACAAGGTTTATTTTCAATTATGGGTTTCGGCCCCTCTGACACAAACCATTTAACCCCTGACCTCCCTTAGGGCAGCCGGACTGCCTACCGCTGGGCCGAGCGTTACTGCCACCTTGTAATCCATACGCTCTGAATGACCAAAGTACCGCGAGCAGCTGCCCTCTCACTCCACGCACTAACAACCTGCCTAATCCATTGAAGTCAAAACCAACAGACCTGCCCTCCACTTCAGGGGACTAGTTATTGAACCCTTTCTGAGTTTACAACGACCCGCTGGCTGTGCCTGCGTTTTTCACAAAGTAATACAGAACTGACTTAGTTATGGATTGTTTGTTCTATAACGGAAAAAACATGCAATTTTATTACGCCTAATCCATTGAAGTCAAAACCAACAGACCTGCCCTCCACTTCAGGGGACTAGTTATTGAACCCTTTCTGAGTTTACAACGACCCGCTGGCTGTGCCTGCGTTTTTCACAAAGGAATACAGAACTTACTTAATTACGGATTGTTTGTTCTATAACGGAAAAAACATAAAATTTTATTATAGTAGATTGACACTTTGAATTGGTAAATACACATGCAAACTATTTTTAAGTATAACATTTGGTGTGGGCAATTTAACAGTGGTCAAAATGGATGGATTCTGGGTAAAGCAGTGCATTGTGGTTCATTTTGAGAGCACACTTCCCACAGGAGCTGGAATTACCTTAGAACAAGCAGGATTTTAGGACTCTGGGAACATAATAGTGACACTGTCGTCAGCCATTCAATGCATAATTATTGCTCACAGATGGTTTTAACAATATGTTAAAATTTGCATTTTAGGGAGACAGCCATGGGGGACACTCGTTTCTCACGGAGTCACACATTTATTGTCTGTAATTCTTGCTGACATTACAATTTTTTTATATTATTTAGAAAATTATTAAATTTAAATTTTGTGACTTTAGCTTAGTTTTGCGATTAATTAATCATGCATTCAATTTTTATAAATAAACAAAAACAAAAAAAAGTTTGTAAGAAAATAAATGAGCTAATTTTTCGAATAATTATTTTATATATATATATATATATATTTATTTATTTAACAAATATTATTTGGCAAAGTAAATTATTTATGTTTGTTTATTTATATTGCCTATTTATTTTTATTTTGTTAACTGGACTTCGAAAAAAAAAACAAAGCATTGAAAATATTTGAAAATAAACGTGCACATATGTGCACAACTTGTTTTTTTCGTCAGATTTGGAATGGGTTAAACTTTTAGATTATTACAGAATATATCTTTGACTAATATATAAAACTAGACGCAAAATGTTTATTTTACCATTGTCATTGTCACTGACGTGTGTCGTGGTCATGAACAAGGCCGGCTGGTCAGCAGGTCAAACCAATAGTTGACCAAGTGGACTTCAGTGACTGTGAGCTGTGGTCACTTCACTTCTGTGGTCCACTGGTGCCCTGGACCTGCAAAATGAAGACACTCACCAGACCTCACTTGACCTGCTTCATTGTCTGTCCATATGGACATGCCAAAAGCATGTTGTCCTGGGGTCAGAGGGGAAGTGGACGACACATATTTATAGGCCCCTGTAGACTTATATGACATTAAATGATTGGTATTTGAAATCTAAAAGGGTGAAGTGAATTTACTTGGATTTGAACATTGAACTGCGACTCAAAGACATTTTTACATGTCTTTAAAACGTTACAAGTCCATTAAAATGTTCATCACAAAAAAAAGTTATTCTAAAAATGCTCATATTGTGTGTGTGTGTGTGCATGTTTGTGTGTTAGCGACTGTGCACCAGACAGCAACAGAAACCGCCCCTGAGTAATGAATATAGTTGTAAAAGAAAGGCTTTGTCTCAAACCGGCCCTGTTGGGATGAAGCATTGTCGCTGGCTGACCTTTTGGGTCAGTGCGAACTCTCCCAGTAGCAGGAAGCTGACGGACCACTTTTTCCCACGCGTTGTAAAGCTCTTTGTCCCATGCAGAGAGCTGCCATTAACGTTTGAACCTTCCCTTTTGGGCTGCTGCAGTCAGCCACTGGGTCGCAGGGCGTCTCCCCGGTACGTTAGATAAAAACCCACCAATAGCTCCCTTGAAAACATGGATAATAAGGATCAGCTAAGCTAACTGTGACAGCGTGGGCCAATTTTCCGGCCTGCTGAGTCTGTAAGGGGTTTTTCTGGAACACACGACTGGAGCCGAGGAGTTTTCAATGGAGTGTTTGTGTGAGAGGGAATGACAAACGGAGTTCAGTGCGAGAGTTTGGGGGGGGAAAAACGAGGGATAGATAGATAGATAGATAGATAGATAGATGATAGACTGAATGACATATAGATATACTGAACAAAATTATAAACGCAACACTTTTGTTTTTGCCCCCATTTTTCATGAGCTGAACTCAAAGATCTAAGACTTTTTCTATGTACACAAAAGGCCTATTTCTCTCAAATATTGTTCACAAATCTGTCTAAATCTGTGTTAGTGAGCACTTCTCCTTTGCCAAGATAATCCATCCACCTCACAGGTGAGGCATATCAAGATGCTGATTAGACAACATGATTATTCTACGCTAGCCCTAGGACTATTCTTGTGTCTTGCCCGCCATATACCTGTTTGCCACTGTTCGACCCTGCCTGTGTTTCTGACCTCCTCTGATGTTAATAAAGCTTGCATATGGATCCGCACGTCTCACGTCTTCTCAGCCCCGTAACATCAGCATCTTGATATGCCACACCTGTGAGGTGGATGGATTATCTCGGCAAAGGAGAAGTGCTCACTAACACAGATTTAGACAGATTTGTGAACAATATTTGAGAGAAATAGGCCTTTTGTGTACATAGAAAAAGTCTTAGATCTTTGAGTTCAGCTCATGAAAAATGGGGGCAAAAACAAAAGTGTTGCGTTTATAATTTTGTTCAGTATAGATAGATAGATAGATAGATAGATTCATTCATTGATATAGATAGGTTTGCTCCATGGATATGGTTATGAATAATCTTACCTTTAGGTTGTCATAAAAAAAAAAGTAATCAACATAAATGAGATTAAATAAATAAGATATTTTTCCCCAGCAAAAAGGATTAATTATATACTGCTACCAAAATTTTAGCCATAACACATATCATAATGTGCACCATACAAGTAAGGTCAATTTTGATTCCACATTGTTTATTTTTAGAGGCTGTTGCATCTGCTACTCACATAAATTAACATCCCTCACTCTCTTTTCTCTTTTTTTGCCTACAATGTTTCAGATATGAGAAGGAGTTGCGGCCGAGAGAGGGAGCAAAACGTTCTCTCGCCGTCTCCTCTCAGCTTTTTCAAGGCTGCAGCAGAACATAATGGCGGAAGTTGAGTCCCTCAGACAGGAAGCACACTGCCTTTTAATCAGCGACTGAGCGAGAGAAAGCCGGGCGCTGCCATACAAACCCCCATAATGCTAATCACCCTCAGGCTCAGGGTGCTAATGGAGGACCTAGCTCGTTAGCCGAGCGCTAATTAGCCTGCGCGCCGGGGCGGGGGCCGTGAATCACGATGTGATGTGAATGTGTAATGTGCGAAGCCTCAGCCTCTTTAAAGCCTCTTTACATTTGGCTAATGCATTAGAGATCTGCGTAACGCGCTCTCTTGTACACACATTAGTACAGTTATACCGCCGCGCTAGCTTTTTCCTGCCTCTTTGTCCTCCTCGCCGGCCACATTCATTTTCAAAGACAGCCTTTATACCTCCAACCATACCTTGTCTAGATCATGCCAGGAGTCACGCTGTGGGATGCCAGACGGGGAAAGATAGTTTTGGCCCTCATACCCTGGCAACTGTCCTCAGAGACAGCGGGTCGATGGCTACAGACTCTCCTTTCCCGGGCCGAGGCCGTGCTGGAGCCCAGACGTGCATCTGATGAATGAGGCCTGCATGGCTGAAATAAGCAGGCCCTTGATGTTTGAAATAAATCTGACAGGCATTTCTAGCAAAGGCCCAGCCTGGTTTTCATCTGTCTCTGCCGTCAGCTTGTTTCGTTATATATTATGACAGTTGCGCCATGTAGCGGCATGGCTGCTGATGTCATAACTTACAATCATGCATTGTGTTCGATGAAAAACACCCAGGCTGAAGTATTAAATTCCGTCTCGAACACACTAAAAACCTTTAGGTTTTGCACAGCTGGAGGGAGGAGGGATGCAGTGTTGCCAGATTGGAAATGTCCAAGTATTGTACCAGAAGCTCAAAATTATCGTATTTGGAAGAAAATGATCGTACACAAGTCAAACGTACAGAATACAGCTATTTATATCTTAAATAACAACATTTTAACACGACATGTAAATTACCACAATAGATAAATAACTGGCGTACCTCACGCTGTGTCTAACCAGACACGAGCGGCGTGACAAAATACTATAGAACCCATTACAATAAATTACACTGTCTACAATGGATGTGGTGCGGCACGACAGACAAATCTCACACCGTGTCTACACCGGACGTGAGCGGCGCTCCGCGACAAAATACTATAGAATTCATTATAATCAGTGATGCTGTCAACACTAGATGCGGCGCGCCGCGACACGACAATTCCCCGACAGTAAACTGTTGCGGCGCGTATCGTATAGAAGCCCTATGATTACAACAACCATTATTTGAAATTTCACAAAATTCTGAAATTATCGTACATTATGGGATTTTTTTCATTATTGATCGTACATCGTACAGAGGTCGAAATTATCGTACAAATACGATAATTATCGTATGTCTGGCAACACTGGAGGGATGTGAGGCCATTTTTTTCTTTTTTTACGGTATAATGCAGCAAAATCAGCGAATCCTTTGGATTTATGTTGAAAAAAAAATGTTGTCATTTCTGCACATGAGCCATGTTACACTACCATTCAAAAGTTTGGGGTCAGTAAGATTTTTATTTTATTTATTTTTTAAAGAAATTAATGCTATTATTCAGCAAGGATGCAAAAGACCTAAAGTGACAGTAAAGACTTTGAAAATGTTACAAAAGATTTTTATTTCAAATAAATGCAGTTCTTTTGAACTTTCTATTACTCAAAAATCCAGAATAAAAATAATAAAGGGTAGCAAGGACATCGGTAAAATAGTCTATGTGACATCAGGGGATCAATATTGTGATAATATTCTCCACAATGGCAGCACACCACAGCATATGGGATGGAGAAGAATTGTTGAATAAAGTTGTTATTTTTGTTTTCTTTGCGCACAAAAAGTATTCTTGAAGCTTCCTAAAATTTCGGTTGAACCCCTGTTGTCACATGGACTATTTTACAGATGTCCTTCCTACGTTTCTGGACATTGATCGTTAGGACCCTTGCTGTCTATGGGAGGGTCAGAGAGCTCTCGGATTTGATCAGAAATATCTATAAATATTTGTGTTCCGAAGATGAACGAAGGTCTTACGGGTTTGGAACAACATGAGGGTGAGTAATTAATGACAGAATTTTCATTTTTGGATGAATTATCCCTTTAGGCAGCACAAATTTCAATAATAAATTTTCTTAAAAAATAAATAAAGTTTCTTAAGAACTAAATCAGCATATTGGAATGATTTCTGAAAGATCATGTGACACTGGTAAAGACTGGAGTAATGATGCTGAAAATTCTAATTGCATCACAGGAATAAATTATATTTTAAAATATATTCAAATAGAACACAGCTGATTTATTATAGTTGTTTTTTTTGTTTGTTTTTTTTACAAATTTACTGTATTATTGTGATAAAAAAAAAAACTAAAATAAATGAATCCTCAGTACGCATAAGAGACTTCTAAAAGCATTTAAAAATCGTACAGACTCCAAACTTTTGTTCTCAACTGGACAACAGAAAAAAAAAATTGGAAAGTACAAACTAACCATACTTTCAAACATAGTTAGGACAGTAATAATAACTATGCTTATCACTTTTAAAAAGGGAGAAGAAAATGCTTTCTACATCTTTTGTTTTTGACACCAAAAAGCTGTGTGTTCATTAAAACCCTCCAACATTTTGCAGCAGTCACTTGTTACAAAAACCATGAAGAAAAGTACGCAAAGCAAAAGAAATTTCAACCCAGACTGCGTTAAACATGGGTTCACATGCAACACTCCAAGTACATTGTGTTTCGTGAAGTGAGTTATCGACCACTGAGAGCATGAAACTATTAATCAAGAGATGTTTAAACTAAAGTTTTGTATAAACTCAGGCCTGTAGAGTTCATACTAATATTAATAAATGACAATATTTGACTTGAATAGCATTTGCTCACTTTTGTACAACAAAAAATGTCAGTTGTGTTGGGTCACGCCTGCAGTGATTACTGGGTGCCAAAGAGGGTTGGCTCGACTCTCAGGACTGGCTGCTCTGAACAATTAGGTCTGTAGAGCTGCTGCGGAGGTCTTTTTTGAAGCAGCACTTTGAGTGAATGTGCACAAGCTGTCAGAAACCGCCCTCCGGATCCTGGCCTGTTACCTCCCGCGGGGAGATCAGTGACACCGGTGACACACGGATTTCTGGGATAGGGCTCCAAATTCATACATGAAATCCAAGTTTGCGAAAGAAAGAATAACTTGCAGTGCGTAGATGCATTTATCCATTGGTAAAATACAGAACTGTTGTTTAGCCATGCTTTAAAGTTGTTGTTTCAAACTGGTTGGATTTACAAGCAGACGACTTAAATTTTGGTTAATTTTCCCCACCCAAATCTGTTCTTTGAGAAAAATTTTATCATTTACATTTACATCTATGCATTCAGCAGACACTATTATCCAAAGTCTGTCATACAGCCAATAGTATTCATTAATACACAATGTTAAGTATAATCAAGCTTGACTCATATAGTGCATATTATTTTTACATAGTTCAAACATTTCCATAACCACAATTAATAATGTTTTCTTTCGCCTGAGGAGTAAAGGGTGTTTTTCATTAGGATCAGTGAAACATTGACACTGTCATCGTTTGGCTTTTTATTATATTACATTTTATTAGACTATCAGGAAAAGGTCTTTAAGTTAGTTTAAGTTAGCTAACTGCAGTAGGAGCACAAAAAGATTCATGCAAAACCTCAGCAGATTGCGCCCTAAAAAAATTTCTAAATCTAAATTTCTGTCATGACAACTCTCGGAGGGATTGGCATGGTAATGTACATGACAATGTTAATGTATTTGGTCTTGGCGGAATAGATCTGCTACGCTGCTGCTGCTACTGCCAATACATCCACAACATGCTGCTGTGAGCATGTAAGGAATATTGCTGCTGCAAATATAACATACATAAAATAACCCCCATATAGTGTACATGAATCACCTCGTAGCAGATCTATACAGGTGGAGCTGGGGAAGGTGGAGGGTTTCTGAAGCAAGCTGCAACTGCTACGGCAAGCACTAGTCATATATTTGAATGTTGAGCAGCGAGCTCATTGGCTACCGATACAGGAGAGAACCAATCAGCTGTGCCATGTGATAATTATGTCATTAGGTCAGATTTATTTATACCTATCGGACTGCGCCATCTAGAGTTTCATGCCAGAACTCTGTATTTCTTTCAAAAATCAACCCCTCTGAAAGTCATTGTACAAGTCTCACACTGCATGAGAATCTTAAATGCTTTTTAATCTAATAAAACCTTGTCTTTTTCCATTTAACAGATATTGAAACTTCAAAAAAGCCACAAATTGTATCCATGACACCAAAATACCAATATATCTCAGATAACCTCTGTTCTTGTCTTCGCATTGTCCTCGTACCAAAAATAGGCTGTCAACTGTTATGTCACTTCCGCCGGGCGTCAAGCACCCTCAGATGCTTGAGTGTCCATTAGGTGTGATCTAGATCGCAGAGGTAATGGCAACGTCTCCATACATTAGGCGAGTTAAGCGACTTGACTCTACTCACGGCTAATTGAAGGCTGCAAATTTCTTAGACACGTCACCTCTCACCTCTTCGAGCGCTCGCGACAGGACCTGTGCCAACATACCATGTAGATCTATCTTTGACAGGACAAGAGACATAACGAGTGCCGATATTAAGTGATTACTACGGTGGCCGAGAGAGCTCAACGCGCTGCAACTTAAGAATGAGGATTTGCAGCGCGTTTCTTCATTTGCATGTGTTGTGAGGATTTGCAGCGCGTGTGTTGTCAAACTGATGAAGATGTTTTCTTAATTTGCTGGTGTTTTTTCAATTTGCATGTGTTTTCTTAAATTGCAGCGCATTGAGCTCTCTCGGCCACCGTAGATTACTTTGTTCCAAACCAGCTAGTGCTGCATAGATTACCTACAAATTGTAGTCTCTTACTGATTACAAATTACATAGTCAAAAATTGGAAGTCAGTAATGTAATCTTGATGACTCATTTTAGGAAATGCATTCTAACTACTTTTGGATCTACTTTTAGATGACTTTTGACCTAACTTGCTTATAGATTTAAATTGTATTATTTTATTTGTTTACCTGCATGTCAATGTGACTATTACCAGATATCAGAGAACATGCAAATGTGTTGTTAAATTATTGAAATATTAAATCTCAGGGGTCTTCAAGGAAATATTTTAGGTCAAAGGGATTCGACTGATAACAAATTTGGGAATCCCTGCATCACATGAACAAACAATAAACATAACATGGACAAACACCTACCAAGTTTTAAATATTCTTGGCAGTTATACATCAGCAGT
Organism: Sinocyclocheilus rhinocerous; assembly: GCF_001515625.1. Lineage (NCBI taxonomy): Eukaryota > Metazoa > Chordata > Actinopteri > Cypriniformes > Cyprinidae > Sinocyclocheilus > Sinocyclocheilus rhinocerous. The sequence continues at coordinate 600,075 of NW_015631204.1, read as the reverse complement.
GCTTAGTAATATATTCTAATCTTATAATGTATTCTAATTACAAGTACTAAATGTTTGGGTTACACTTTATTTTAAGGTGTCATTGGTACAGTTTAAATATACATTTAAGTACTGATTAATATTAATTAATTACATGTACTTACTATATGGTTAGGGTTAGGATTAGGGTTTGATTTAGGGTTACTTGCATGTAATTATACATAATTTATTGTTATTATAATAGTAAGTACATGTAACATGCGTAACAAGGACACCTTAAAATAAATTACAGATGTTTGGAATCTGATTACATAGTCCAGATTACATGTAATCAGCACTGTTGGCAGGAATACAGTGGACTTCCATGAAAGTTATTCTTCTCTTAAATCACACTGAACACAGGTACAAATAGGCTGCTTTTTCTTTCTTTAATGTGTCACCAACTGGTTCGGCTTCTGCTAAACCAGTGGAAAAACTCTGGTGCATGTGCTCTAATTGTGTTGTGGCTGTAGATTCGCTGCAGTGTTCTTGAGCTCATGGGGTATGAAGCTCTTGTTTGACGAGCCGATCACAGGCTCATTATGTTGGCCCCAGGCTTGGGTTTAAGTCAGCGGGGGCCCAAGGGCCCCTTTTAAACAGTAAGAGATCCAGTTGTTGCTACGGAGATTGTAAACCATGTACGGCTGTGGCTTTCCTTATGCATGGCTAAACCGAGCACACGTCTTATTAAAGCAATATCAACCTTATTTATGATGTTGTTTACTCATGGTAATGCACTATTGAAAACCATTTTACCATGGTAACCATCATTACCCACTTTGTTATGTACTATGAAAACCAATAAAAACATCATTTACAAAGAAAACAACCAAAAGATTGAGTTAAAGAAAACCAGGATCAATTGTTAGAGTGTTATGCCACGTGATTTGTGTAATGTTTCCATGATACTCCTAGTTTCCATCAAAATACCATATTAAAACTAGTATCTTGAGAGTAGGCATCATATATGCATTTAAAAAAAAAAGAATTTACTATGGTTTTATAGCGGTAACAGTAAGTGTAGAATTGTATTATGTAGAATTCTATTCTCCATTACAGAAATTACCATGGTAAATGTCTCACTACTTCATCACTTCAATGCATTAACACTAAACCAGAGATGATATTTAACTATCATAACTAAAACTAAAACATCATCTAAATAAATAAATAAATAAAGTTTACGCTAACATATTTGACCCAACGTTGGGTTGAAACAACCCAGCATTTTTTAGAGTGTATAATTAAAAATATGAATAAATGCTATAATAGTATAGAAAAATAATATTAAAATAACACTGCACACAACACTAACAAAAAATAATACCACAAATGTACCATGGGCTTATGGTAGTACCATGTTTTTAGGCATGTACCATGGTATTTTTGAAGTACCTTGGAGTACCAGAATATATACCATGGTATTGATGGCCATTACTGCACCATGCTACTGCTACATGTAAGAGGAAGCCTCACTGCTTGTTTCGTTTCATCAGAATCGTGAGTAAATTCTTGAACTTTTGATGTAATTTTGTTCTCCTTATTTCGTCTCCTTGGCGAGATAAAATAATGTAAGGGTGACAATAGATCTGCCCCCACAGGTCAAGCACGTCTGCTTAACCTGTCATCTGAGAAAGACCACCTCACAAAGAGCTACATGAAAATGATCTTGTCATTACCATGGTAACAGGCGGTTGGATACCAATCTGACTTGAGAGGGGGAGGATGTATTCAAAGTGCTACATAAATCTGAAATTGCAGCGCAATTTTCTCTGGCAATTATCCCAAAAAAGAGAGAGAGGAGAAAGAAAAAAGAAATAGGGGGGTAACTATAACACCCCGTCTACACTGAGAGCGAACGAATAGGACAAACTAAGACATTCCTTCCTGTTATTAACAGTTTAGTTGTAATTGTTGTATATTAAAATGACCATTGCCAATTACAACAAAAATGTCACTAAACTGCTTATTTAAATAATTTTTCTAAACAAATGTATGAATAGTTCATCCAAAAATGAAAATTTGCTAAAAATGTACCCATCCTTGGGCCTTCCAAGATGTAGATGAGTTTGTTTCTTCATCAGAACAGATTTGGAGAAATTTAGCATTTCATCACTTGTTCATCAATGGATCCTCTGCAGTGAATGGGTACCGTCAGAATGAGAGTCCAAACAGCTGATAAAAACATCACTATAATCCACATGTAATCTAAACGTCTTCAGTCCATCAGTTAATGTCTTGAGAAGTGAAAAGCTACATGTTTGTAAGAAGCAAATCCATCATTATTACACGGCCCTGTGGAATACTTGATTCTGATTGGTCAGTCGCGACATGTTCTGATCACCCTGTCGGGGTTTATTCTGAGATAACAACCGGCTGGATGTACATTATCCCTTACTTAAGACTTAAATTTTAACTTTAAACCATCGCTTCCAGCGATGAGTCCATAAAATATGAGTCCATAATCCATAATAACTTCTATTGCCTCTACTCTCGCATCAAAATCCACCCACATATTTGTTTTGAACTGTTTTATACTATTTTTCTTGTAAACTGTGAATGATCTGTGCATATTTCTCTCCTGATTCAGACTAGATGACTTTTTCACTGGAGGAACAATATTATGGATACAGGACTCATTTAAAGTTAAAAACGTCTTAATAATGGATTTGTTTCTTTCAAACATGCAGTTTTTTTGCTTCACAAGACATTAATTGATGGACTGGAGACGTTTAGATTACTTGTGGATGTTTTTATCAGCTGTTTGGACTATCATTCTGACGGCACCCATTCACTGCAGAGAATCCATAGTGAGCAAGTGCTAAATTTCAAAAACATCACTATAATCCACATGTAATCTAAACGTCTTCAGTCCATCAGTTAATGTCTTGAGAAGTGAAAAGCTACATGTTTGTAAGAAGCAAATCCATCATTATTACACGGCCCTGTGGAATACTTGATTCTGATTGGTCAGTCGCGACATGTTCTGATCACCCTGTCGGGGTTTATTCTGAGATAACAACCGGCTGGATGTACATTATCCCTTACTTAAGACTTAAATTTTAACTTTAAACCATCGCTTCCAGCGATGAGTCCATAAAATATGAGTCCATAATCCATAATAACTTCTATTGCCTCTACTCTCGCATCAAAATCCACCCACATATTTGTTTTGAACTGTTTTATACTATTTTTCTTGTAAACTGTGAATGATCTGTGCATATTTCTCTCCTGATTCAGACTAGATGACTTTTTCACTGGAGGAACAATATTATGGATACAGGACTCATTTAAAGTTAAAAACGTCTTAATAATGGATTTGTTTCTTTCAAACATGCAGTTTTTTTGCTTCACAAGACATTAATTGATGGACTGGAGACGTTTAGATTACTTGTGGATGTTTTTATCAGCTGTTTGGACTATCATTCTGACGGCACCCATTCACTGCAGAGAATCCATAGTGAGCAAGTGCTAAATTTCTCCAAATCTGTTCTGATGAAGAAACAAACTCATCCACATCTTGGACAGCCTGATAGTGAGCAAATGTTCGGCATACTTTCATGTTTAGTTGAGCTATTCCTTTAATGATGTGATTAAGTTGTTGCACCATTCTAAAATAGCACTTACAAGGTATAGACCTATTCTAAAAATGATTCAATTTTCAGACTGAACTGTTTATCATATAGTGGATGTCCATCTCCTTGACTTGATCCATAGCTGACACTGACATCCACCTTTTGGTATCAATTAATGTCTCACAAATGAGACCCAAGAGAGACATAATCCACTGCACATCATAGAGGGTCATTGATTATCACTGAATGTGACCTATGAGGGCAAGTCATGTTGACCTGGATTTAAACAATGGTTGACCCATCAGTTACTTGTAGTGTTGAGCGGCTCTATGGCTCCCCAAGGACGCAAAGCAGCTCCCAGTGGACATTCAGCATTAAAATTACATCTATCTGCTCTTAAAACAAACCATAACCATAATTTTGTGGGTGTTTCTTCAACTATGGGCACTCTGGACCTTAAACTAAACTCCTTTAAAACACAATTTTCATACTCTTCATAGTTTATTGTCTACTAGCAACGTCCAACTGTGTGTGTTTGTGGGCTATACATGCACCACAGGAGAAATATGTAATTTTTGTAATTTTGTCTTAAACATTTTCACCATTATTTCTATTATGTTTTGTGTTTAATAGCATTTTGTGGTAGAAATTAGATTAAAAAACACCTTTTTCTTGCTAAGGCTAATTTTATGGCTTGCATATTGTGCATCCTAAATACACACAATTAAACAATGTGTTCATGATTTTTGCATAATTTGATAAAACAGCAGCTTGAATAGAATATGACAAGTGATATTTACCTTGATTTTGATCTAAAGCATGCTGTTCACTGACGTTGTTTGCAAGTAAACATTAGAACTTTTGAAAAAACTTTATTAGCAGTAAAACTGTTGACCGTGATGAAATCAATTTCACACTTGAGAGCTCATAATTTGTTTTAATGTACACACACAATCAAAAAATATTGAAATGATTTATGATGATTTCACTCTTTGTAAAGATTATTAAAAATTATTTTAAATTTTTTATGATGGATTTTCTGAATCTGCTAACAAACTTGGTTTGGGACTAGAGTAAAACAAAAAAAATCTCTCTATAAAATGTACTTGAAAAGTAGGAAAATTAAAAGACGAAGGCAAAAAGTTTTGATGTTTTAATTTGACCTTAATATAACAAAGAGAAAACAATGAAATCTGTTATTTTGAAAAGAAATCAAATGTATCAGAAGTTAAAGACTCACCTTTTTATAATTGTTTGTCATGAATGTATCTTTTCTATATGGAAACCTGTTTTTTTTTTTTAACAAACTCAGTACTGTGAGATATAATGTCTGAATTTAGATTTTTTTTTACTGACATTTTGAATTTTTTTCTTACAATTCCGAGTTTTACATCTTACAATTTTGACCTTTTTCTCAGAATTCTAAGTTTACTGTACATCCCGCAATGGAATTTTTTTCTATCAGTTCTGAGATTACATCATGCAATTCTGACTTTTTTTCACAGAATTCTGAGTTTACAACTCAAAATGATGTTCTTTTGTTTCTGTGATGCCACAGAATTTCACAGATAAGAACTCGCAATTCTGAGAACAGAGTCAGAATTGCGAGTTTGTATCTAGCAATTCTGAGCTTACTGTATATCTTGCAATTCTGTCAGGACCATTATCGTCAAAGATGATTGACAATTAGCATACAGTTTGGATTGGCGGTATGGTTCTGTTCTGGGCAAGAACTCCCTGCACATCCATGCAGCCTAGCATGGATGAGAGCAGGGAGAGCAGCGATAACCCAGAAGGCTGAATCCTGACTGACAGAGGAGGAGCTGGGGATGGAGGAGGGTAATTAGGTATTGAGCAATGCGAAAACTGCTGATAATACTGAGGGACCTTATATATGAATGCTTAGATAGGTGTCGTATTCCCATAGGTAGATGGGGATCAGCTTAGAGTCAGCTGATGCGAGCTTGACTAACGTGACCTGCCAGAACTAACGCTACGCTTGATTTCTGTCTTTATATCTCACAATTCTGACTCAGAATTACCACTTGTGAGATATAAACTCAGAATTGTGAGAAAAAAGTTTGAATTGTGAGATTAAAAGTCGCATTTACCTTTATTTTTTTATCCCGTTGTGAAAACATGCTTCTATATTCGCAAGCATGCAAAAATACAAATGTAATTTGACACGCACAAAAAAACCACAATCTAATGAAGTAGTCATCAAAATACTACTTCTGACATCTTGTAGTCGACCCTCAAAGTCGCTTTCCATCCCATGGATGGAGGTAGTAGTTTTTAACGTGGCAGGAGCAGACGGCAGACCCCTGGTATTGGGGGAGGAGGTGGTGTGGACGACAAACTCGCTGAAATTTCTCAAGGAATCATTTCTATTTCACACTCCACTTGGCTGCTGATTTGAGATTGTGTGTTAGCATAACAAAGCCGCAGAGCCTGTGAACTTGGGGGACCTTTCGACCCCGCCGCTCTGGCGGTGAATAGGCTTTGGCTCTGCCAATAGAACCCATCCCTGCCTCTCCTGTTCGTGGCTAAATTGTTAATCAGGGTAATTTAATATAGTTTTCAATATGCCTCATCTCTCGTTGGGGGGGCATTCACTGCTTCCCTCTCCGCCCCAACCGAAAAACACCCCGTTCTTTCATGCGGCCCCTCAGACGGGCAGCTGCAGTCTGGCCTCCTCTGCGTGCTGGAGTGAGCTGGTATCATGCATTGCTGCGGTGAAGTGGGGAGCGAGTTGAGGTGGACGTGAATGTGGAAACCTCTTAGCCTTGTCTGACTCTAAGAATGGGGGGGAGACTCTAGTGGGGTTTGAGACCGTGGCGGGACAATAGTCTGTCTCCGAAATGCTCTGCACACAAGCAGACAGCCCGTCCCACCCATATATATATATATATATATATATACACACACATACATACATATATACTGTATACTGTACTGTATGCGTGTGTGTGTGTATATATATATATTTAAACATCATAAAAACACTGTGATTCATGTTTTATTTAGGTATGCTTAGTTTTTTAGAAACAAAATGTATAAATCACCTATATATATATATGTGTGTGTGTGTGTGTGTGTGTGTGTGTGTCATATATATTAGTCAAACTAAACAAAAATGAGACAGCTAGCCTTGTCAACTAGCTGAAATAAAAAAAAAATATTAT
>NW_015631204.1:591367-593134 GCF_001515625.1 Sinocyclocheilus rhinocerous | reverse complement strand
TATATATATATATAATGCATATATTTAATTTTTTTAAAATATAATTTTTGGCATAAAATTTTGCCCCACCCAGCATGCTTAGCAGCACACACACACACACACGTAATTTAATATCACATTTTTATTGCTATTTTTATACATATACTGATTACTGACTATATGTTGTTAAGTCATGATATAATAATATAATAACATAATATATAACAAAAATCATTATTGTCAGACATCCATTAATGTGACAATTACAAAACGTGGTGAAAGTGATTTGTAACAATGCAAATTTCTACAATGGTAACACACATACAAACACGTAAGACTTATCTGTAAACATGCCCCCAACGTTGCAAATCATGCTGGATAATGGGTGGGGCTATAGTATGAAAATGATCATTTGGAACATTGAGCCTTTTTTTTTTTAACCTGAGGTGTGATTGTTCAGTGTCAATATAGAGGGGGGTTCATGATGCTTTAAATAGCCTACATATAAGCCTAAATATTAACTGCTAACATTTGTACAGTTCATAGTCAGATTTTACACCAAGCTGAAATAAGCTATTACGTTTGGACTTTTCCTGAAATACAACAAATGTGTTCCATTTTTGAACTTTTAGCCAGATAAACATGTTCAAAAACATAATTATTGCAATAATGCACAAAGACAAAACATGCACACATTTCTCCAGAGACGGCTAATGTGCTGCTCACTGCTGGCTTCTCCATTTATAAGAGATGTAAGCTAATTACTGGAAGAGCATTGTTAAAACTTCTGCTGGTTATTTGATCATTATCGGCTTGTTTAGAGTTTAATGAGAGTAAATATAAGTACCGCATACAGAAACACTGATTGGACAGGCACAGTCTTTATGAAGAGACATGATGGTTCTCCTCACCTGCAGGCTGTGGAGTAGATTGTGAATCACACTAATTCATTTCAGTGGCACCTCGTCTAACAAGGGCCTCCTGCGAGGATGAGAGGAGGCTGTTAACATGACCAGCGTCCACTCACAATACTAGAGCCCTCAACTCGATGCTGATACTGGCCAATCATTTATAATGCTGTGTTAATTATCTAGGTATCCATTTTCATTTTAATGACAATATTTTGAATAGCTTTTACTGGTTTTCCAACATTTTTTAAGTATGTAGATTTTTTTCCATATCTTGTCTACCACAACACAGTCATGTTTCTAAAAGTGTAAACAATTATTTTATTTGCTGCACAATTTGAAATAATTTTTTTATTTAAAGCTTAAAGAGCTCCAAACATTTAGCAGATATATGCATTTAAAAATGTTATCTTCTGGTAAAAAAAAAAATGAATGGAATAAATATATATATGAACATTTTTGTCCAATCAAACACTCTCTAGAATAAGAATGCCACTCCCCCTAAATAACCTGAATATGATTAGCAAAACAAAGTAGCAAAACATGATTTTACCCACTATTTATGCAAACTAAAGGCTTTTGCTTCATTGGGTTTTGTAACATCATGTGTACTGAGGTATGAGGGCTACACTCATATCATTCATTCATGCAAACTGACATGCTTTTATGATCTGTGATATTTGGACCATTGAGTTGATAGATTGAGACACACCTGAACAGTGGCATAAAAATCGAAACTTGACATATTTTGTTCAAATATAATTGTTTATTTAAAAATGTGTAAATCTTTATATATCATCATAAAAATATACATGCATATAAAAAAACATTACAAAACAAGCATATGCATTGTGTTAAATATTATATATATATATATATA
>NW_015631204.1:578842-591027 GCF_001515625.1 Sinocyclocheilus rhinocerous | reverse complement strand
CTCCAATGTCTTCAAACCTTACATTTCTAAAAATGTCTAAAATATTATATATATATATATAAATTTGGATCAAATATATTTTTTTATTTAAATGACATTTTATTTTATTTTATACATATGACATACATTTAAGGAATTTTTTATTTATATTATATTTTTTACCATTTGATTGAACCATCTTCGGCATCTTCGTATGATGATATGTGAGCTCTGATTGATGCTATTTTCACTGAAGTGATTGAAAGTATCCAGATCACATCTTTCCCATGCTTCCTTTAGCATCCTTCATTTGTCTTCCATCCCTAAAAAGACAAAAATAATGAGCTATAAATGTAATGTAAAAACAGTTTCACACTCAAAATACATGCATGCTATCTGATTTTTGCTGACGTTTGTCTACATGTGGCTCTAGTTATGTTCAAATCCACTGAGCGCCGTGTAATTAATGAAAACACGGTGATTAGTCCAGGAGGACGTTTGGAACAGGAAACTGAATTCCTGAAGCACTGCTATCCACTTCCACAGAAGACAAATACAAGCTTGATGGATCAGTAGAAACTCATTTTCTAGTACTGTTCCTTTGCATTTGTCTTATTTTTTTCTATTGTGAAAAATCGTGTCCATTTGGCCTTTGGCTATGGTGAACTTGCTATGTTCACTCATTACATTAGACGTGGGAATGAGATGCGGAAATATTCATTTCTGAGTGAAATTAAACCATCATTGATCATGATGAGGGAAAGCAACGGCTTTTAATCCTTTAATTACGGTCAGGATATAAATTTATCAATGTATCATGCTTTTTCAGTTCAGCGGACCCTGTGTTGTGTCAGGTGTATGAAGCGCCTCTGGACTGCGACGGAGAAATATATTGCTTAGTCGAAGCCAACATGAGAAGCTTTTACAGGTACAAATGCTATTTTAAGGGTTATGAATCGGAGTGTGTGTGTGCTCACAGGAGGAGTCAGTCTTGTTAACACATCGTGATTTCACACCTAACCACCGCCATCCTTTCAGTGAGCGAGATGTGTGTGTGTGTGTGTGAGCAAAATGCACAAATCTACTTGATGCAGTTGAGTCACAAATATCTCTTAAACGTTATAAATATGAAGTGCTTTTGGCCTCTTGATTCTTCTCAGATCATTGCATACTTGTCTGATGCATAACTTGACAAAGAACTGGCATTTATGTAATCTTTTTCGAGGTATACCTTCTGCTATGCTTATTCCTATTAATATATAATTCTTAATTTAGAAAAAGTTAGTAATGATGAAATTTTAGAAAAGTCAGAAAATTAATTGTATAGTTGCAATGAGATTATATAATTAGTTAAATAAATGACCATATAAATTTTCCCTTAAATTATATATATATATATATATATATATAAAATCCGTTTTTATTTTTATATTTTCCATTTTCGTTGCATTTTTTATAATTTCGCTGTGTGGTTTTGCCTTTCTTAAGTTTTAACTATTTTAGTAAAAGAAATTAAACTAAATTAAAATACGTTTTGAATTTTTTTTTTTGGAATTTAAGATTTTAAATTGGCAATAAATTGTGAAATTAAAAGTTTTTAATATTTTATATATATTTTTGCAGTTAATAGTTATTTTATTTCAAGTAAGGAAAAGGTTTTAATGTTTGTTCATTTTCAGGGTTATAACTAAAACTAAAACTGAAACTATGTAGAAACATAAATATACAAAATATTTTTAATGATTTTCTTTTTTTAATTAAAAAATAGTGTGTTTTTAGTCAGTTTCATTGGTTGTTTTATTCTCTTATTGTTTTATAGCCTTTTTGATGTTTGTATTTAATTGATCATACGTACAATTCTGATTTATTTCTCTGTAATTCTCCTCTGTACTTCTCTCCTACACAACCCTGACATTGTAAGACTAATTTAATGTATCAATTCTTCTTATGCTAATTAGGGTACAGTTTCCCAATGTTAGTATCACAGATGGCGACAAAACCTCACATGCATCTCGTCTCCTTTTACTCTGTCAAACTGTCTCACAAAGCCTGTAAGAACTGAGCAACAATATTTGCATACTTTTGTCCACTCTAATCCAGCATATCGCATACAACACTGGTGTAGTGTAACACCACCACCCCCTCCGACGACACACACACTCAACGAAACACACACGCCTTTCTTTTCATTGTGCTTTGCTAGCATGTGCCATTTTCTCAAGTCTGAATCCTCCATACAGCAGTCAAAACGCTGGCAGCTTGAGAAAGTGACGTCATAATTATGTTTATCTCTCGGCTCATGCCAGACGCCAGCCATGAGGTCACAACAACAGGAAGTGTTGCCATCAAACTCATATCAGAGAATAATGCGAACAAATATTTTACATTAAATGTTTAACAAATAAAGCTGCAAGAATATATATGATTATATATAATGTATATTTCAAAAATAAATATAAATGTATTTAAATATTTTTAAAAAACATTTGAAATTAAAAAACAAAACAAATATTTTTGTTTCTGGTCTTATTATTTATTAGTGCACATTATTCTAAAGAAGAAATCATTCTTTAAAAAGGTAATATATATATATATATATATATATATATATGTATAACTTATATGGACAGTTAATTTTTAATTTACATTATTTTTAATCAAATCAAAAATTGTGTTTCTGATCTTGTTGTAAATAATTCATAAGTGCACATGTAATATATATGAGAAGCAGTTTTATTAGTTTTTTTAACACCAATGTTTAAAATAGATTTTATATGGACAATTATGTTGAATGACATCAAAAATCAAAAAGTTGTTATATTTACTTAACGTTTTTTGGTCTTATTGCAAATTATTCATAAGCGCATGAAGTGTTTGTTTTCATAAACGAAAAAAAACTGATTTTAAATCTAAGTGACTCAACAGTGCATGCATGTTATTGTAAAGAATAAAAGGTTTCATCATTTTTTAGCAAAATTTCATATTTTTTTCTGCCTGACATTTCCTGCTGTTGTAACCAAGGTGAAGTAAATCAAATTAACCACAAATATCACAGGCTCTTTTCACAATCCAATCAAATGCGATGTCTTGGGTACGAGTATGATGGCCCTGGCAGGGAATTATGTAGTCTTTTACATTGTATTATGCAGGATTTGTTGAGACCCCTATAACCTCTGGCTGTACACAAGGTTCAGCTAAGCTCGTGTGAACTCATTAGGGAACATTATCTGAGACCAACGAACCTCAAAATATCTCCAACAATGGAGCTAATCACAAACCAGAGCGCCGAGTTCTCTTTCTCCGAGCCTGGTTTAATGGCTCGGGGTGGCGCACGCTAGTTCCTCTTTTCCCATTTCACACACTAGCCGAATTTTACCCCCACAAGAGCGATGAGTTTTCAAGCCAATGTGCTTTCTGAGATAACAGAGATACTACCGACGGAAGCAATGGCACGAAAGAGCGTCCATTTTCCCACACACAAAATAGTAGATAAATGGTTAGCAGTGCTCAGAAATTTCCCAGATTCTAAAATGAACAAAAGACCCCCATTTTCAGCACATACATACTCATTAAACACACATATAGAGGCCATGTCATGACTTACGGAGAGATTTTATGCCTGCCGTGTCTTACTATTATGTAAAATTAGGTGGGGGAGAGAACAGGAAGATGAAAGGGTTTGGGGGAAATTATCCTTGCGCCAAACTCATCCACTGTCTAATTACAGTAACATGCTTTCTTCATGGGAGAGTGTTACATGAACCTCTCTCTCTCTCTCTCTCTCTCTCTGTTGAGTGCTTAGAATAGGAACAACTGCATATGTGCCAAGGCTGGAACCCAGATTTGGATGAATCCATAATTCTCTGAATCAGGAGGTGTCACACACACACAGGAAACACCATTAAAAACCTCATGTGTAAATAAGAAAAAAAAGAACCAAAGAGGAAAAAAATGACAAGAAATATAAAAAAAATGATAGCCAAATTTATGCTGTGATATTTCCACACAATTTAAGCTTTTAATGTGTTGTTAATAATCATCACTTTGTCATATGGATCTTTAACTTGAATATTTGCATTACTAATTCATATTACCGTAATTCATAAGAAACATGAAAATATAAAGTATCTTGAGTTATGAAAAATCTTGAGGTAATACCACTCTTGTTAAACTGTTTTGCTGCTCTCAAAATGCTGCAGGTTGCATTTATCAATTGTTTTTACAGTTATGTTGGAAAACAGTATATTCCCAGTAGTCTTACGCAAGTTTGAAATTTGTACCAACTTCACAAGCATGTTAAATAAATTGAAATTCAAATGTAAATTTCATGTTGATGTAAAACAGCCGCCATGTAGGCTACACCTGTGCCGGCACATGCTATATTAATACCAAAGTCATGCCACTCGGCGGCCATCTTTGAAACGCCTCTCAGGCACGGGGAGACATCAAATTCTCCGAAACTGTTTACCAAGCTTATGATTACATTTCATATTTGAAATCACCAATGAAATCTGACAACAACTGTCTCATAAATGTTCCTGAGCGCACGTCTCAGAACGCTGACTGTTTCTATAGCAACCGGGACTTCTAACGGCAGCTGCAGTGACGCGCTGACTTTACCGATTAGGGATTGGCTCTTTTACTCAGAAGGCGGGGTTTCATTCGATAGAGCGGCCATATTGAGTGTTGCATTTTTCCCCATTCAAAACAAATACGAGTGACACGTCTAGGGTATTCTATAGTCTTTGTTCATATGCACATTCATGTAACGTTATATATTACCCACTATCAGTCTATGTACGTGGCCCTCTAGCAGTCGAACTATAAAACTGCAAGTTACTTGCGGAGAAACATTGGTTAAGAAATTACGTGCACGCACTTCTGCTTGTGTGTACCGATATTTACAGATGATACAACTATATAACAACCGGACCTTTTTTCTTTATGGTCAGACATGAACACGCACAGACAAATGATGGAAGTAGGCAATTTGCTGGCAAATCCACCCCGACATCTATAAAATATCAAAGGCTTACCATGATCAATTGGGCTGAGGCAACAACACTGTTTGGAGGACGGATTTTTTATAGCATTTTTAGCGGATTTTTCGCTCATTAATGACATTTTGTTTAGATCTAACAAAAACATTTTTTTTTCTTTATTTACGGACATGACGTAAACACGCACAGACAAATGACGAAAGTAGGCAATTTCTCGGCCCTGACATTTATAAAATATTATAGGCTTATTGTAAGGTTACCATAATGAATCAGGGTGAGACCAAAACATAATTGAATAATAATTTATGCATTTAGCAGATGCTTTTATCCAAAGCAACTTACAGTGCATTCAGGCTATACATTTTTTTTACCAGTATGTGTGTTCCCTGGGAATCGAACCCACAACCTTTTTTGCGCTGCTAACACAATGCTCTACCACTGAGCCACAGGAACATGGCTTAGAAGACAAATTTTTAATGACATTTGTTCATTTCTAACAAAGTTTAGCAGTTTATTGCGGTTTTATTATTGATACATTCTATTATTTGAGTATTCATTATTTTTACGTTTTTTTTTGTTTTGTTTTTTTAAGTTAAGAGCCCCAAACGGTTTATTGCAACAAAAATGAAATATAGGATTTTTTTGTGTAGATACCATCTGGATTTTATTGATATTGGTTATAGATGACCATAACTCCCTTTCTAATGGATTTTTATGTCATCCTCTCCTGTTGTGAACCCCCCCCAGTGAGATTTTGACGTGAAGATGTCATGACAAGCTTGGCCTTTCTCTCTTTCCTGCGGCTTGTGCGGCCCATGGCCAAAAGGTTTTGTGGCAGAGGGACTGTGAGAGGCCTGTTCCTCTCCCCCTCCGCTCGGCTTTACCCCTCTGGTTCCCATCCGCTTCCGAAGCTCTTAACAGCCCGAGCCGAGAGCTCGTAACCCCCAGCACACCCTAATGAGAGACCCGGGGACAATGCTGGCATTGTTTGGTACCTCAGCCCAAGAACAATGGATGTTTACCCAAGCAGTTGTCCGACCCAAACTCTACCATTGATTACAGTTGGGTCTCCTGATTAACTCTGCTCCTCACCCCAGTACAATGGACCCTTTGACTGGGCCACCGTAAGCCCCCTCCAATTTGTCCTCCCCTCCTTCACTTTTTCTCTCCATCGCCACTCTTAACGCAGAACTCCATCATGGGACCCGAGAGAGAGCAGCGTCTCTCATAGGGCTGAAATATTGCTGCTTAATCACCACTCACTTCAGCAGAGAGACATTAAGAGAGGAATGAAAACTGTCTGGAAAAAGACAAGTATGGACTTGAACTTCAGTATTGTAAAAAAGCATGCAAAATGATTTAGCATCTCTAAAAAAAGGCCTTTGTGCTTCAAAACATGGTTTTGGTATATCCTCTGCACATAAAAGGTTTTCTGAGAATATCAAGTGAAAATGCTTCTTAATCTAATATATGTTTGGCAGAGTGTTTAAAAGCTGAAAATGGCTTCTCCTGTCACATTTTCATTTGTGTGTATGTGTGCGCGTGTTTACACATTGCATTACTTCTTATCAAATTGTATACATACATATACACATATATATATATATATATATACACATACCAACACAATGATGAATATGCTTTAATATGCTTGATAGTCATCATTTTTCTTGCTAATATGAGCATAAGAGGAAGTATTACATAGCTATCAATTTAACAACAGTTTGACTATGTCCTCATGCATTAAATATAGTTCAGACCTTTTCACTGATCTTGTAAAACTGTTGTTTTCAATGCAAAAAGATATGTTGCATTACTATCAAAGTCATTCAAATACATAACATTTAAAAATGAATGATACCGTTTAAAAGTTTGGGGTCAGTATGATTTTATGTTTTGAAGTCTTTTATGCTTACAATTTATTTACTGCAATTTATTCAACCAAAAAAATTACAATTTTTAAAATGTGTTTAATATATATTTATATATAATATTTTTTTTAATGTATATTTAATATATTTAAAATGCAATTTATTCCTGTACTGATTTTAGCAGATCTGTTTGTCACATGATCCTTCAGAAATCATTTTAATATGCTGATTTGCTGCATTTTTATCAGTGTCGAAAAAGTATTCTGCTTTACTTTTTTTGTGATACTTTTTTCCCCCACAATTCTATAGACAGTTCAAAAGAACATTTATTTGAAATAAAACATGTAGCATAAATTTCTTTACTGTCACTTTTGATCAATTTAATGCATTGTTGCTGAATCAAATTATTTTTGTTTTATTACGGACCCAATACTTTTGAACAGTATTCGAATACTGTATCCCTTAGCATAAATTACAGCAACATAAATTGCTGTGGAAGTTTATATCATCAAATCTAAGTTATGTTATAGCTTTACCACAACATACACAAAATGGTTTCTGTTCGCTTACACTTGTACATTCATGCAGCCATGTTTTATCAATGATTTGGATGCAAACTTTCACACAACATATTTCAGATGTAAATCCCTGTGTAAAATGGGTTTAAAGTAATCCTGGTATTATAAAGCCTGTAAATTTCAAGTTCAGTTTTACACACTGGTGCCTCTTCACACCATCAATGCACATACTGTATGGAATGGCCCTCAAACTTTGTGCAAAATGCATTTAACACAAGATCTGGTGGGCTGAAACTCAATGCATCTTCTAAAACAGTCAATAAAGATGAATTCTTTGCATCCAAGCTTTTCCCTTTCAATTTCATTTCTCATGCATATTGCATGATATCAGCTTATCAGTCTACTCACTGCAATTCATTAATGTGTCAACTGATTAACAAATAACACTGAAAACACTCACTACATGAATTGAATTTTAACATTTTCAGAGCCTGGTCTGTTGCCTTTTGAAATAACGTGCAGCTCTGCAGTGTGTGTTTCTATGGCCGTCAGCACTGCGACATGCATGCACACACACACACACACTGCGCTGAACGTCTGCAGTCGGCCCATCTGCCCAGCAGAGCTGCTCAGCATCCAGGCTCCGATATTCAGATTAATAAATCATTAAGACGGTGCTGTCTATAACGGCCCCATTCACACGCTCTCCGGACACCATGTGTCTGCTGCGAGCCCGGCATTAGACATGCAAGAATGTTAATGTCGACACGCATTATAAGAAGCTTGTGAGGCGTCTGTCTGCACACTGGGCCTGTGCACATCTCGACATATTGTGTCTGAGAGAGAAGCCCCTCTCGTCTGGAGTAAGAAAACCCACTTTAATGTATCAAAGGACAGACGTACCGATAAACGTATAGAACGTGGCCTAAATTTGAAGCATTTTGTGCCTATTATTTTAAAACAAAATTCTGGTCTTTTAAAAATAAATAAATACAAATGTATTAAAATATAAATAAATGAAAAACAAATATAAATCTGATAATGATTTTAATAAGATATACTATTATAGTTTAGTAATATTTTGAATCAGTTTTTTTGTTTTTGTTTTAACAGAATTAAAATGAGCTGAAATAAAAAGTTTGTTATATTGTATTAAAGTTTAAGTAACTGTGTTTTTGTCTATATAGTTTTTATTCATTTTTATTTCAGATTTTGTTCTAGTTATTTTAGAACATAAAGTTGAACAAAATTAAATTGAAAAATGTTGCCTCAGCAACTAGCTGAAATAAAAAAGTTCTTTATACATTATTTTATTTCGGTTAATGATTTTATTTCAAGAAAAAATTCTCATGATTTTTCATTTTAGTTTTTGTTAACTAAATAAATGATCTATCTTTACGTGAACAATAGTTATAAATATATGCTAATTTAAAGAAAGTAATTGTACATACACAAGCTGTACAACAAAATATATTTACATCAGTGTTATAATAGTTAACAACCCTGATATAAATATATACATTTTCTTATACAGCGTGTGTGTGTGCAGTTTTTTTCTTTGAATTAGCAAAATATTTTTCCCACAAAGGTGGCTAATTTAATGTTTCTTCCTTTTTCTGTACATTTCTTTTTTTTACGTAAAAACATTAGCGCACAGGAAAAGACACCTGTTCTTCTTTTTTGTTCTCCTTTCTGGTCCATTCAAAGCATTTTGTCTCCTGCTTAACCCAGCACTTTAAGTACACAGTGAGGGGGATGATTGCATCACAAAGGAAAGCACCAAGTCCATACCCCTATTTTGGTTTTGCAATTTGCATGCATTTGCATGATTTTATTATGCACATGCCTTTTGTTCCCTGGGTGGGAACCATAAAAAAAAAAAAAATGGAGCCCATGCAAATCCACCTCACACACAAAAATACACATTTGCGGTTGGATAGGAAGATTTTGATGAAAGCTGGGCTGCTAATATTTACACAGCGGTGCATGTTTAGCAACAATCAACAAATTACCTGCTGAAAAAATAGGAATATATTTATTTGTGGATCGTTTTGTTGTTGCTTATTGATATTTGCATGCTGTTTTATTCTATTATTAATCCTATTTCTGTGCAAACACACACACAAACGCTTTCAGCTTCATGCAGACCCACCGTTTCGTAATTCTAATCTAAATATCACATCATTAGCATCTGCTATCACAGAGAACTTCAATGGGAGTCTAATGTAACAGTCCAATTCGACCGACTTGATTTGAAGAAATAGGTCAGGGGTTTAATGTTGCCTTTGGCCTGGTTTTCTAAACCACCCTGATTCAGACACACACACTTCTTCTGGCTCGATAAACATTTCCTCTGACCAAAATAATTCTTGTAGTGCAACAAAGTCTTTTTTCGAACACGTCATTGGCATTAACACTGCAACATAGCATTACAATAATATTAACAGCCTGTGAGCTTGAGTTTCCCACCTTCAACCCCTATACAACCGCTCTTTCCACCAATATTATTTTATGTTTATTTTTCCACTCATGTTTTTGGTCATTTGCATGCATATCCTGATGCTTTTGGATTTGTATGCAGTGGGAAAACAAATGTCAGATGAGCTACGAGCATCTTGAGCAAACACGCACATGTGCATGTGTCTATGAATGGTCCGCAGAGGATGTTCACATCCCTTTTTCTGGCCTCTGGCTCTCCACTCACCTCATGTTGCATCAGCCTCATGAGGCAGCGCTGCCTCCACTTCCTCCTGCGGGCGACTCCGAGCTCCAGCTGCCTCTAACACACCGAGAAACACAGAGACTTCACATTACACCCACAATAAAGGCACATACTATTCTGTTAGCTTTACCACATAATGGTGAGCTCAGTATCTCATATTTAGAGGTATATGTAATATCTAGAATTACATTTGCTATACATGTTTATCCAAAGCAACTTAAATTGGATCCAAAGAAAACATTTGATCAGTTCATGCATTCCTGGGGAATCGAACCCATGACCTACTGTTTGAGCTACATTTTAATTACGCCATACAGACAATGTTTTAATGCCATTTTATGCAATATCTTTTAATGGACATTATTTGGTTGTAGTCAGAAAGAAAGAAATCTATTCATGCTCAAGCCACTGATGTGACTCTAAAATGATCAAAATTCCTCTCTGGTATCACTGTACTATGAAATGTTTTATATTGTTTTTATAGTGCATGAGTATCAGTGGCACCTATTATTGCATGAACATCTTAAATGTGTAAATTATTAACAGCGTTTCTCGTGTCTGCCATCTATCTGTACTCCTTTTGGTCATATTTCATGCATGCCACTGATGTGACTCTAAAAGTGAGCGAAATTCCTCTCTTTTGGTATCATCAAACCATGAAATATTGAGCATGTTTGTGTACTGTTCTGATATATATGCATTTAGGGTGAAATATGAAACTAGTGTTTAAGCTATAAAACACATTTATTTTCATTATAGAAAAGCAAAAACTATTTCTTCATCCATGTGGTTTAAGTGGTTTATCTATGCAACAAGACTGTATATAATGGTGAGCTCAATATCTCATATTCAGAGGTATGTATAATATCTAATTTACATGTAATGTCTAAATTTACATTTACCATACATTTTTATCCAAAGCAACTTAAATTGGATTCAAACAATACATTGGATTCCTGGGGAAACGAACCCATGACCTACTGGTTGAGCTACCTTTTATTTACAACATACAAGGCAATTTTAATGGAAACTTATGCAATAACTTTTAATGGACATTATTTGATTGTAGTCTAAAAGAAAGAATAAAGGCCACAAGCTAAATCTGTTCATGCTTAAGATTTGTTTCACAAGTGCATAACTATCAGCGACACCTATAACTGCATGAATACCTTAAATCTGAATGAATGATTTAACAGCGTTTCTCATGTCTGCCATCTATCTGTACTTCTTCTGTTCATATTTCATGCATGCCACTGATGTGACTCCAAAAGGAATCAAAATTCCTCTCTTTCGCATCACTGTACTATGAAATGGTGAGCATAGTTCAAATGTGTGCACTGTTAAGTAACGTGTAAGCTGAAGAAGTCATAAAACACATTTGTTTTCACTGCAGAAACGCAGAACTACGTCTTCATTCACATGCTCTTTATACTGTACATGCGACGCCGAATCAAAACACAAGATGCCAAATGTTCATCAAAAGCGGCTCTCCTGAGAATCTCCAGGCAGTGTGATTACCACCAATCATACGCCGGAGCTCAGGGTGCTAAACCAATGGAAATGGTGCTAATTAGAAAATTGGTATTCATGGTAACGGGCAGCCATTGTGCTGTGACATATGCAAAGCGCGCGGCGTGTGTGTGTGTGTGTGTGCCAGCAGACATTTTGGGATTGCCCTCTCAGTCTCCACTGCCAAAGCCATAAGATGGTGGCAAACAGGAGGCATCGCTTCCACGGTGGACAATAACGTGTTTGGAGATGCCCATGAACCGCTGACGGTTAATTAAAAGGGTCGTACTGTACGGAATATCATTTTTAGATTACATCTTTTCAACATCACACAAATCAGTGCTTTTATTGCTTTTCCTGCAGTCAAAAAAGCTTTATTTTAATATTTGATTCTCAAATGAATCTTGGTTTTGTCAGAATACAGAAATATATAATAATTTAGTCAATTTGCAGTCAATTTCATGCTAGCAATAATTCCACGGTTAATGCTGTTGTATTCGGTCTTGCTATCCGTACATCTGTGTGTTTGCCCTCAACTGAAGGAAAAGCGGCTCCTCATGTCTCTCCATCAAAATCCCAGAGTCTC